>NC_068994.1:4994202-4996696 GCF_001194135.2 Octopus bimaculoides | reverse complement strand
ATGTACATACATGCATGCATACATATTTACGTACATACATACATACATACAGGCATGCATGCATACATTCATATGTGCACACACATGCATGAATGCATGAAAATATATATGTATGTATATGAGTTTGTGTGTGTGTATGTGTGTATGTATATATATATATATATATATATATCATATTTGGCCACTCTTCTTCTTCTCCTTCTTCTTCTTCTTCTTGTAGTATGAACCTGTAGTACTTACTGTCAACTGTTTTTCTATGATAATTTACTTTGTGTACTGTGTTGTAATATGCATTACAAACAAAATTTTACCATGGACCCTAAATATAAGCTGTGGGTCCCCAATTTACTATTTTGCTTGTGTGGCCCTTCAAAAATCTACACTAGTTGAGAACCACTGGTGTAGACAAAAACTCTAGAGCAACCCATTGGGTGTATTGTGCCTGTAATCCAAAATGATTCTGCTTTATCACACATTGTGCCATGCTGGTTCTGCTTGAGAATTACATTAAGGGTACACATGTCTGTGGAATACACAACCACTTACACAATAATTCAATGGGCAGATAATTCTGTCCATTCAATAAGCAACTGATGGACAGCCATCATCCTATCTATAATAACAAAGAGATTGCTCTTATCATACAAATTACATTTTCATTATTTTTCAGATCTTATAGATCAAGCCTGAGATTCTTAATTACATTATTGCTGTGTTTGTGTCACTGTTTGTTGCCTTCACACTTGGATAGCTTTCACAGTTTATTATCAATTTTTATGATATTTTTGTCGCTAAGAATCTCAAGGGACTGCTACAATAATTCAAGTTCAACCATTTTTATATTTCTGTTTGAGGTGGGACTGAGATTCAAAAGTGTAATTTGATCAGAGCTGAATTTTTTATCGTATGTTGGCAGCAATATTTCACCATTATGGAGACTGCTTAGCTTCTATATATCATGGGTTTTTAATATGGTTTGAGAGTAAGGACAGTTTTATTAATGACTGAGAAGATATTATGGAAATCTTTGTTACTTATTCTGTTTTTGATGGGGCTTTTTTCAGTTGATGAATTACCATTGACTCTTTTTCTGTATTTTGTGTTGCTTAATCTGTTTTGACTTTCAATCTGAAATTCTAAGGTACATTGTGAATTTGTTGTTTTGTTGTGTTTGTTTACATTTGTGTAAAAAGGCAACATCTTTTCTTCCAACTTTGCAAAGATCTTTTTCTTTAAAGATTTTTCATACTTCTTTATTGACCCCTGATTTTTTAATTTGGAACCATCCAGAATGAAGCAATGATAGTAATAATGTGTTAGTTGAGCATTTTGCATTAAGCCACACAGGGTTATGGGAATAGTGTGAGAACTAATAAACTCATCAATGCTGAATTAGAATTATATGGTGGATAAGCTCAGGTAGATTTTGAAATTTATTTTTATATGTTGTGTCTAGGTATTGATTTTTCAATTATACCTTGATACTAGTAATATAACATTAATATAATACACAATGACACACACGCACACACACACACACACACACATAAATCATTATCATCATCATTATGTATATATGTTTACCTGTTTATAAATGTGTGTGTGTTTGGGTCCTTTCTATCATGGAATCTCCCTTTTGTTAGTTGCTGGCAAAATCTTTGCAAGGATACTTGTCAATCAGTTGTTAGCCCATGTTGCATCAGACATTCTTCCTGAATGTCGTTGTATTGATGTGAGACCTGGACAACCTAGCACAGCCATATCTAACGTCTCAAGCAATTCCACCAATGATGCTTACATAATATCCCGAAGATCTCGTGGTAATCTCATGTACCTGATGCGTGAATACTGTAGCTGGTGTAAATGATTTGTATCAAATCCATGGTTATGAAACACCCACATAGATGGCGTAATCATCTTGTTTGTTTGGAGGACACCCACATGCCAAAGCAGGTGTTGTATGGTGAACTGGAACAAGGAAAATGTCCACAGTGCAATCCATGTTAGTATTTCAAAGACAATCTTAAAGACACACTTAAAAGATATAAATACCAATATTTTTACATCAGGTAGGGAGCTGTTGCGGAAGCTGATTGCTTCAGGTATTAACGAATTCAAGAATAACATAGTTGCTCAGTTGAGTTGAAATGTGCTGGTAAAGATATGGATAACGTGAACCCTCTTCTTGAGAAGGGCTCAAAAGAATCTCTTTCGTGTGACCAGTGTAGTCATGTCTGCTTCCCAAAGGCAGACATACTCAGCCACAAGTCTGCTCACAGTGGTTACCCCCACCCCCCACCCCACCCCACCATCTACCAATGTGATATCCAGATATCCTGCATGATCTCTCATACACCTTAGGGTCAGTCAGTGGACTCACTCGGCTTTGTAAGTCCCAATATCCAACTGGTTGGGATGCTGTCGTCTTTGGGAAGGGTTAATTGTGATTCGTGTGGAATGACTTGTAAGTCCCTTGCAGGTCTTAGGAGCCATA
>NC_068994.1:4985600-4992378 GCF_001194135.2 Octopus bimaculoides | reverse complement strand
ATATATATGTATATATATATATATTCTTTTACTTCTGATGTGCTTAACAACTCTGCCTTAATAATAATGATGATAATAATAATAATAATAATGATGATTTCAAATTTTGGCACAAGGCCAGCAGTTTTTTGTGGGAAGGGTTAAGTTGATTGCATCGACCCTAGTGCTCAACTGGTACTTACTGTGTTGACCCCGAAAGGAGGAAAGACAAAGTCGACCTTGACAGGATTTGAACTCAGAACATAAAGACAGACGAAACGCCTCTAAGCATTTTGCTCTGTATGCTAAGGATTCTGTCAGCTTGCTGCTTTAATAATAATAATAATAATAATAATAATAATTTATTCTTTTATTGGCCACAAGGGCTAATATGAAAAATAGTAAAAGTCCTTTCTACGATAGGCACAAGAGCTGAAATTTAGTGGGAGCGGACAAGTCAATTACTTCGACCCCAGTACTCAACTGGTACTTATTTTGTCGACCCCGAAAGGATGAAAGGTAAAGTCGACCTTGGTGGAATTTGAACTCCGAACGTAACTGCAGACGAAATACCACTAAGCATTTCACCTGTCGTGCTACAGGCAAAAAGCTTGAAATTTGGAGGAGGGAGGATAGTCAATTACATTGACCCCAGTATGTAACTGGTACTTAGTTCATCAACCCAAAAAGTATGAAAGGCAAAGTCAAGCTTGACGGAATTTAAACTCAGACGAAAATACCGCTAAGCATTTTGCCCGGCGTCTTAACGATTCTGTCAGCTTTAATAATAATACCTTACATATAATAATGAGCTTAGTGTTTTCGCTCAGTCTCGTACTAAGGAGATGGTGTGGCCGCCATACTAAGCTGTGAAATGACAAACAGAAAATGAGTGACTGATGTGTAAAATAAAAGTATTGCCCCGAGTAACAAATAGAGAAAGAGTGAATGGTTGTTCAGCTTACAGTTTTGTTATGAATGTTGCAATAAAAGAACTTCTAGAATAATGATGACCACTTGTAAATCTTTCCATGCTTTGTAATATTTTTTTCTAAACATAGTATCACTGCTTTTAATTAAATTTCTATAATTACCATTAAACCATTTTGCATGACTTGCTTTTTAATTTATATCTTGTTTTCAATGGCCCACTGAGTGGTTGGCCGTACTTAAAAAACACAAATCCCATCAATTTACTGTAATTAATCTTAACTATGGAAGGATATTGAAGACATAATCCAGAATGTAAATAGCTTCATTATTGAATACCTGTGTTCATTAAATACTTTCATTATTGACAGCCAAGATGAAACTTTAAAGAATGTAGCAATAAGGATAATACAACTGAAAGCCATAAAGTTGGGTACCCCAACTAAAATTATGAGTTATACAGGCGTAGGGGTGGCTGTGTGGTAAGTAGCTTGCTTACCAACCACATGGTTCCGGGTTCAGTCCCACTGCGTGGCATCTTGGGCAAGTGTCTTCTACTATAGCCACGGGCTGACCAAAGCCTTATCGGATTTGGTAGACGGAAACAGAAAGAAGCTTGTTGTATATATGTATGTATATATATATATATATATATATATATATATATATATATATATATATATGTGTGTGTGTGTGTGTATGCGTTTGTGTGTCTGTGTTTGTCCCTCCAACATTGCTTGACAACCGATGCTGGTGTGGTTACGTCCCCGTAACCTAGCAGTTCAGCAAAAGAGACCGATAGAATAAGTACTAAGCTTCCAAACAATAAGCCCTGGGGTCGATTTGCTCAACTAAAGGCGGTGCTCCAGCATGGCCACAGTCAAAAAGACTGAAACAAGTAAAGGAGTAAAAGAGTATGCAGTTTATCGTAATATCTGTAGTTTACACCATAAATGACCTGAGTTGGGTTGAGACCACATGCTAAAGTGTAAATGACAGGGAGACTGCATGCTAAAATGGCACCCAATACTGCCAAATGCATCCTCAAAATTTCAGTCAAATGATCAATGTCACATGAGCTGAAAGCAAACTTGATTTGGGGAAAATGTCATATGCTACTAAAGTTATTAGTGTTTCCTGTTATTTCAAAGATGTCCATCGCTGTCTTTATATCTTTATGTATACGTTTGTATTGAAACCACAAGGTATTCACTCACGAAAGTATTTGAAAAATTGGAGCATTTGATGATGCTTCTCAATTTACTTTCTCAATTCTCTTTGATGGCACTTGTGCCCGCGGCATGTGTAAGGACTTTCGAGCGAGATCGTTGCCAGTGCCCCTGGACTGGCTCTTGTGCGGGTGGCACATAAAATACACCATTTTGAGCGTGGCCGTTGCCAGTACCGCCTGACTGGCCTTTGTGCCGGTGGCACGTAAAAGCACCCACTACACTCTCGGAGTGGTTGGCGTTAGGAAGGGCATCCAGCTGTAGAAACTCTGCCAAATCAGATTGGAGCCTGGTGTTGCCATCCGGTTTCACCAGTCCTCAGTCAAATCGTCCAACCCATGCTAGCATGGAAAGTGGACGTTAAACGACGACGATGATGATGATGATGATGATGATCCTGCTGGCCTTGTACCAATATTTGAAACCATTATTATTATCATTATCATTATTATTATGTTTTTTTTTTTTTTAAAACCTATGTTCTTCAGTGTTTAATTGCATAGCATCAAGTTTTAATAAGTTTGAAAAAAGTTCATTAGTGTAGTCCATATAATTAGAAGCATTTATTGACATCACACACTACTTTATTTATTCATTTGGAAAATTCTGACAGATTTTTAATTTTCTTTTAATGTTAAAAACCACATCAGTGCTCCATAAATTAAATAAGAATAAAACATTGTCGTAAACAGATATGCAGTCGGTTTTTACACTCCTTGTAATGTATTTTGGACAAGATGTCATTAGATTTACTTAATTAAATAGTTAGATGATTAATCTAATGGTGAAGTCCACTGTAAGCAATTACTATTGCATGAATCAAAGATAGTGAGACATATCTGATTATAAACGAGTTTCTTGTTCTTTTAATTAATTGAGATCATTTTTTTCAACAACTGACTTTTACTGTGATTGGAATATCACTAATTTGCATTCGTTGCCATTCAATGATGATTTGTTTGTCAGTAGCCATGTTACTGGATAGTTTAAACCATCCAGTATTATAATATGTTGGCATTCATTGCTGTGTGGTTAATAAATTCACTTACCACCAGCATGGTTTCAGGTTCAGTCCTACTGCATAGCACTTTGGGCCTGTGTCTTCTACTGTAAACTCAAGCTGATTTAGTATACAGAAACTGGAAAAGGTTCATCATACACACATGCACACACACACACACACGCACGCACTCGTGTGATTTGACAGCTCCCGTCAAATCATCTAACTCATGCCAGACTAGAAAACAGACATTAAATGATGACATATGTATACATATGTGTGTGTGGGGGTGTGCGTGTGCGTGCACATGCGTGTGCATGTGCCTCTTTGTTTTCACATCATGTGACAGTTGTAAAGAAGCAGCACTGTCGTAGTTAGTATTACTGGATGGCTTAAACTATCCAGTAACATGGCTACTGACGAACAACTCATCGTTAAATGGCAACAAATACAAACTAGTGATATGTGTCATTTGCTTCTAATCTCTTGGTGGAAACATGTTCACTCATGGGTAAGTATTACCTCATTTGGAAACCAATTACGGTTGTAACAGGAAGGGCATCCAGTTGTGAAAAAAATCCTCCTCAACACATTTCATCTGACCCATACAGGCATGGGAAAGTGGACGTTAAAACAACAACAGTGGCAGCTGTGCGATTGTCTGTGTCTGTTTTCAACTATATAGACACCTAAAACAATCAGTATTACTTGCTTTACAGGTGCTGACTATGCACACACGCATGTGTGTGTGTGTGTGTGTTGCTGATGTGTATCAATGAAAGCCTTTAGAATAAAAAATGGTACTTGCTTAGTAATTGTTGTGTCCAAGTTTCACAAGACAATCTCTTGTCACTCTGGCCGTTGGAAATGCAGTGAATCAGCATGGATCCATGAATTGGATTGTCAGAACTTTCTAACCAAAGCCATTGTTGTTCACCAGATGTGATATAGAGAAAAAAAAAAAAGAAATAGAATAAACCCTACAATCTATTGAATTTGGCCAGATGGAATTCCTTACTATGAAACATAAATGAAAATACAGGTTTAATTTGGAATTCGAGAATAATCAAATTCTCCAAAGCATTTCATTTTTTTTAAATATTTCTTTTTTCATTTCACTCAAATAATATCTTTATCTTTATTTTTTTTTCCAGATGATTCAACGGATATTCTGTGGTAACCAGTTTAACCTAGATAAGGGCATCACTTCCATTCACAACCATAGTCACTATCAGCTGTCTGAAGTTTCACTCATTCCTATCACCCAGAAGAACTAATACTAAAAAAAAATCTCGAAAAATAATTTCAGAAGCTTTTTTTTTTTTCTACTTAGATCAATTGATATTTATATATATGTGGCTATAAATTGTAAAAGAAAACAACTTAAGAGAATATGTATTCCTTTCAACCTGTTTTCCCAATGGGAAACCAACACAATTTCTATGGACAACCAATGTATCCCAATAATTATTTGAAATGTCCTGAAAAGCCTTTACTATCTAGCGAAAAATCTTATAATACTCTTGATCATTGCAGAAATAGTGATTCTTCTTTGATGTCACCTCCTCCTCCATCCTTTGATAGAAACGTAAGTGAACAACAAACCCATGATTCGTATGCTCAAAAACACCCATTGCAGCCACCAAAAGATTTCCAGTGTAGTTTCTGTAAAAAAGGATTCTCAAATCAGTTTTTTCTAAAGAACCATGAACTCACTCACACAGGACTGAAACCTTTTGAGTGCAGTTACTGTGGAAAAGCCTTCACACAGAAAATCAACCTTAAAAATCATCTGCGAACTCACACTGGAGAGAAGCCATTCCAGTGTACAGTTTGTAATAAATCTTTTAGTCAGCGTGGTAATTTGAAGCTTCACCTTAGAACGCACACTGGGGAAAAACCATTTGCCTGTGATGTCTGTGGGAAAGCCTTTTCCCAGAAGATTAATTTAAACGACCATAAAAGACTTCACACAGGAGAGCTCTACTATTGTCAGTTCTGCAAGAAACCATTTTGTAACCAGTTTTTTCTAAAAATACACGAACGTATACACACCGGGGAGCTGTATAAATGCACATTCTGTACAAAATCTTTCACTTTACAGATAAATTTGAAAAATCACTTAAGAACACACACAGGAGAGAAACCATTCCAATGTAATGTTTGCTCAAAAGCTTTCTCTCAAAGGGGAAATTTAAAACTTCATCTTCGAACTCACACTGGAGAGAAACCATTTTCTTGTGAAGTCTGTGGCAAAGCTTTCTCACAGAAAATAAATCTGAATGACCATAAACGACTCCACACTGGAGACCTGTTTTATTGCCAATATTGTAAGAAGCCATTTTGTAACCAGTTCTTTTTAAAAATTCATGAGCGGATACACACCGGAGAGCTATATAAATGTGAAATTTGTAATAAAGAATTTACACAGAAGATCAATCTGAAAAACCACCACAGAACTCACACAGGAGAAAAACCATTTCAGTGTAACCTATGTGACAAATCTTTTAGCCAAAGAGGAAATTTAAAACTTCACCTTCGCACTCATGCAGGAGAGAAGCCATACTGTTGTGATGTTTGCCCAAAGGTTTTTTCACAGGCAGGTAACTTAAAAACTCATCTGCGTACCCATACAGGTGAGAAGCCCTTTAAATGTGACACTTGTGGAAAGTCTTTCTCTCAGAAAGCCAATCTAAATAACCACAAACGTACACGTACAGGTTGTGAGCTGTTTACTAAGAACCCACAGAATTATCAGTCCAGAGCGCAGACGACACCTCTTGCCTCTCCCAATGCTGTTCCCCCTGTAATAAACAGTGAAACACCTACTTCTAATTCTCGCCTTCCAAACCAGCGCCATGATAAATCATCATCTTTTAACACTTGCACACGAGGCTTAAATCAAAAGTGCTCTTGTCCTAATTGCGAGCTTTTCCTAAAGAATCCCCCTTTGCCTCAACCACCTCCAGTGATGTTAAGCGGAGGAGGTGAATCAAGTGCAGAGTCCCTTGATCAAAAAGACCACTCTTTATTCCCATCCTATCACAGTGAACTTCACAGAGATAAACAACCTCAACAAGAATCTTTGCCGTCTTTATCACCGCCTCTTCAAAAGGTTCCCATGAAAGTGAACCCGACAAGCTCACCCCACCCGACTCCTATGTTTTTCCCACACCATCGAGATTCTCAAATACCTTCTTCTCGCTTACAGACCCCTTCAATCCCAGTCTCTCATACATCCACCCCAGCATATTTGCACGAAATGCCACAGAGTTGGGAGAGCAACTATCTGTGGTCTAGAGGGTACCCCATGCCTCCTTTGCTTGGTTCTAGCTGGCCTAGCGTTCCTTCAGGCTATTCCTGTGGGGTCAAGCAAAGTAAACAGACTCCCTGGAACAATATCCAAGGCATTCATGCACCTTCTAAGAGTAACCCTGATATCTACGGCATGGAAAAGTGAAGACAATTAGTGAATTTAATTTTAATTCAAATTAATACCACACAATTTATATAGTGCATTCATATATATATATATATATGTGTATATATATATATATATATATATATATATATATATGTGCATTCATATATATATATATATGCAGATATACATATGTGCATGTATGTGTGTTGGACATGT
>NC_068994.1:4980965-4985540 GCF_001194135.2 Octopus bimaculoides | reverse complement strand
ATATATATATATATATATATATATATATATATATATAAACACACCCACCCACATATATCTATATACATATATATATACATACATACATACATATATATATATATATATATATATATATAATAAATTATAGGGTAGATGTCCTATTATAGGCATCTCTGCATTTTAAATGTGTATATATATATATATATATATATATACGTGTGTGTATATAAATATAAATATATATATATATATATATATATATATATGTATATAGACATGACCTTACAAACATCACCCTTTTCCATTTCTCATTGCCTCACAGTGTTAGTTTACCAAAAGCCCATATTTCTATGTTACATGTAAACATGTGAACTGAACTATAGTGTAGACCCTAATATTAACAGTGCAGACTGATGTACCTAATCTGCACTCATTTATAAAACACATCCTTTAGAAACTGAAATAACTGTGCTAAGCGGAAGCTTCTCCATCTTCTTCTTCTTCTTGCTCTTCTTTTACTTCCTTTCCTTTTTGTTTTTGTTGTATTTTTTCACTCTTTTATGTCCATTTGTTCATGCTGGCTTGGATGGGGGTAGGGAGGTTTTTGTGTTTATTTATTTACTTTTCTTTTTCCTGCAAATTTAGATGCTAATCCTGTGGAGCTACTAAGTTAGCCATGATCCGAGCCACCGACGGCTGTAATGTACCTGAAGTTAGCTGGAATTACCTGAGGTTAATTGTTGAATTGTTCAAGCGAGTATTATTTTCACAGTTCAATGTCCATTCTAGTGTTTTATACTGTTGTGTTTTAGGTAGAGTGATGTGTCTTGCTTAACGACACATGACAATGGCTGTGGCAGTGTTCGATCTCACAATGCTTCCGTCAATAATACCAACCTTCCATACACACACACACAAACATAAGCACACGTGAATATATAAAATTTTACAGAGACAGTATAATGAATGAGATTGTATGAAGTTTCACTTTGCTTACATAATTAATGCCCTTCCTCAATGGTATCAATTATGTAGGCCTAAATTAGTTATACAGGTGAGCATAAAACAAAGAGGACTTTGTTAAGCTTGTTCTCTACAGGGCTTCTTAAGTTGCTAGAAACAGCAGCCAAATTTCCCTCAAATTGCACATTACCTTCTTAAAAGATGAGAGACATATTGAATAATGTAGTTCATAAAAAGACATGATGGTCATGGCTGGAATGCCATTGCTCATAGGTTTCTTGAATTAGAATTATCCTGGGCCTCATAACAACAGCCCCTTGTTCTTAAATCCTATGTTGTTTCTTTATTTTTTAAATTTTTTCTTTTCAATGGTTTAGAAGAAGAAAGGCAACATCTATGACCCCCGTCTCAGGGTCTCCGAAACTGATGGGAAGGAGGAAAATATCCTCAAACCATAGAGCTGGCCTGAATGCTTGCAATAAGAATGACTCCACAAAAGATACCCTATAACTAGATGTGAGACTAAGTTTGTTTTTTTTTTATCTGGAGGAAAGAGCAGTGACCATGACCCTTTATAGGGCCTATGAGACTGATGAGGGGGAGAAAGGAAGATATCCTTAAACCAGAGAACTGGCCAAAATGCTTGAGAAATAGATTAGACTCTGCTAAAGGCACTAGAAAGCCAGGCTGTGGTGTTGAACTGAGTGAAAGAGTAAATCTACTAGTCAAACTTAATCTTTTCAATAAATTTCCAAAATTTATTTTCATATTTAAACCCATGGTCCCTGTGTAGTGAGTTTGGCCAAGATACTCAAACTTTGTGCTAGATGCTTTCCTGAGAATCCAGTTTAACACTTTCCTGATCTGACTCTCTTCAGATTCAGCTGGGGAAAAATCTGCTTGCCTTCATTAGTTCAATGTTGATGAAATAGATATCAATAATGTATGTGAGTTGACACAAACCATCTGTATTATTAGACTTCTTTTTAAAATATTGGCCTGTGTGTGGAGTCAAAAGCAATTAATATTTCCTCCTCATGCTTTTAGACTGAATTACAGTTACTGGAAAATATGTATGGAATTACAGTCTCAAAATATTGGAGCGAACTGCCAGACATTACTTAGAATCTTGGTACAGTTTGTTTTTTAATTATGGTTAGAAAATATTGGATTGATCTGCCAGAAATTATTAGGTAATTGGTTGTTTTGCTGCATTAGAATTTATGCATTATGGTCACACAATATAGATTGACCAATCAATGACCATCTAGAAGTGTGGATCCATTTCAAACTTTCAAATTGGGTTACAAATTCAATTATTGAACTGACCAATCAATGATTATCAGAACGTCTCAATATACAAGAGCCATTGTTTAATAATCAAAAAATGATTGTTTTAATCAGTAATTAACCTCTGTCCACTTTGATCTCTTAATTGATTCAAAAAAGTATTTTCAAAGTTTAAAAGGATTTTCATTTTCTTATACTTTGTACAAACGACAACTTCTCTACTACGACTTGGACAACTGTGTTGTTGTTGTTGTTGTTCTCTACGCAGGTTTTTGTCATCATTGTCATCATCTGCAATGTCATCATCATTGTCATCATCTGCAATGTCATCGTTATTATTATTGTCATTTTCATCTTCATTATCATTCTTACTGTCATCATTGTTACCACCATTCCTGTCTTCATTGCCACTGTTGTCATCACTACTGTCATTGCCCATCATCGTCATCATCATCATCATCATCATCATAATCTTCATCATCATCATCAGCATCATTAGTGCTGTCAGCATCATTGTCTTTATTGTTGACATCACCATTATTACCATTACTGCCACCACTGCCACTTCGTTGTTATCACATGCGCCATCAGCTGCATCATATGATAATTAAAATACTAAAATGTTGGACAGATCCTAAAATTTAGTAAATACCTAAAACCATTTTTAGAATTAAAACCATTTTCAGACTAAAACCATTGAGAGCCCATAAAAGAACAAGTGCAATAGACGAAGTGGTCCCCAAATTTTCATTATCTGTAGAATAGTATTATGTTTAATATCCTAAATGCTGGCAATAACAAAAACATTGACTTACAACTGAATTCCTTTCCAGTCGACAGGTCGTAAGTCGATCTGGTCGTATGTCGGATTTATATTTTGCAACACTATTTTCATTCAAACGCAACTAATGCTTGAAAGCGACTGAGTGGCAGACAGTGGCAGGCAGTGGATGCCTGGGTCTGAGGGAGGCCTTCATTGCCAGATGCTGCCATAGTTATCGTATGCACAACTGCCCAACGTCCAAAAACCGAGTTTTTATTTATCTTAGAAATACATTGGTGTATCTTCATTAAATAAAAGCAGTTTCTATAAAGTTAGTTTTTAAACATTGAATGGCTATGGGGGTCCACCAGAATAAAATAGTAACCAAAGGGGGTCCATAGATAAAAAGTGGTTGAGAAATTCAGTTTTAGATGCTCTGCTAATATTGCTAACACCTGGAGGTGTTTTCCAGATGTCCCACTAACCTAACATATGTATCCATCTTTCAAATGTCTCACTACCATCTGGAGGTATCTTCCAGATGTCCCACCTTCCTAATATACGGAGCTATCTTAATGTCTCACTATTACCTGGAGGTATCTTCCCAGATGTCCCTCTAATATCTAGAGGTAAACATTTAAGTTTAAACACTTATGTTTCATTGTTTGTATTGTTGTTGTTGTTGTTATTTTGCTGTTTTTGTGTATTTTGTTCCTATATTAAACACACACATGCACACACACGCACACGCATCTATACACACACAGATGCATGCAAACAAGCACACAGTCAATAACATACACACACACAAATGCATGCAGATAAATATATATGTACAGACAAATATGTTCATACAACTCACACACACACACACATATAATCCCTTTTACTATAGGCACAAGGCCTGGAATTTTGGGGGAGGGGACTAGTCGATTTCATCGACACCAGTGCATAACTGGTACTTAATTTATCATCCCCAAAAGGATGAAAGGCAAAGTCGACCTTGGCAGAATTCGAACTCAGAATGTAAAGACAGACGAAATGCCACTGAGCATTTTTCCTGGCATGCTAACGATTCTGCCAGCTCGCCGCCACCTTACGCACACATATATAATGTGTATGTGTGTGTGTGTGTGTGTGTGTGTGTGTGTGTGAGTATGTGTGCATTTGTGTTTTGTGTGTGTGCATAGGTATACATACATGTATTCATACATGTATGTATATGAATGCATGCATATATATATATCTGTGCCTGTATACAGACACTAACACATACATCACTATTGTATTATCATTATCGTCATCACCCTTATCTTTATCTTTAATAGCATAATTAGTTAACCTTAATTATTTACTACTGAGGCACCACCACCGCCACCACCAGGATCATCATCTTTATCCTTATCTCATTAACAATATACTCATTTAACTTGAATTATTTATTTAGAAAAGTCATCATCATTATCATCATTAACACCACCACCATCATCATCGGCATAAACATTTTCTTCACCAGTGCACACCAAACATATCACTATAATCACTAACATCTTTATTATCATCATCATCATCACTAC
>NC_068994.1:4976996-4980458 GCF_001194135.2 Octopus bimaculoides | reverse complement strand
TATTATTATTATTATTATTATTATTATTATTATTATGTGATGAAAGCTCATCGCTTATATTGCTGTTTATGATGGAAAGTGTCAGCTGTCCACAGCCAGCAGACTAAGGTGACCCTTGTTTACTGGTCATGCTTCAAGAACCCTGCCAAGAATTCTTGTAGTTCTAAGCAATACTGATTTTTGTAGGTGTTCCATCTTTACATTTGTACCAGTCTTTTTCAGCCATGTTGGTAGCTGAGTGCTGATACTTCCAAGTGCACTAATTACAATTGGTATCACATCTGCTCTCCTCTTTGACCACAACCTTCGTATTTCCCGCTTCAAATCGTCCTAGTTGTTTATTTTTTTGTCTTCTTTCACATTGATCCTGTTTGTTGTCACTGGGGCATGCTATGTTGATTATCATACATGTTCTTTCTTTTTTATTTACCCCAACAATGTCTGGTTTCCGATGTCCAGTCAGCTGATCGCACTGGATCATTGCATCCCGCAGGATTTTGCAGTTCTCATTCTCAGTGACTCCTTCCGGGGTTTTCTCACACCACGTCTTTGTTCTTTGTAGGCTGTGGTTTCCACAGAGCTCCCAATGGATCATTCTTACCACTTGGCGTCTTTTGTATTCGTGTTGTGCCAATTTCGGGCATTCGCTAACAATGTGCCATACCGTTTCACCCCTCTCACCATACATTCTGCATTTGTTGCTGTTGGTAGTGTTGACTATTCTGCACTTCACTTAGTTGGTCCTTAACGTTTGTTCTTGAGCCATGCATATAAGTGCTTCTGCCTCTATCTTTAGGTCACTGCTCCTCGTCTATAGCCACCGGTCCTCTGTATCTGTCTTGATGTTCACATCTCTTGCAAACTGACCGTACATTTTTTTCCTTCCATGCTTTTATCATCATCATCATCATCGTTGTTGTTGTTGTTGTTGTTGTTGTTATTGTTATCAAGGTGTTGATCTGGCAGAATCATTTGCATTCTGGACAAAATGCTTAGCAGAATTTCATCCATCTTCATGTTCCGAGTTCAAATTCTGCATTATCATTATTGTCTTTATTATAATTATTATTATTATTATTATTATTATTATTATAATTATTATCATTATTATTATTAAGGCGGCGAGCTGGCAGAATCGTTAGCACACCAGGCGAAATGCTTAGAAGTATTTCGTCAGCTGCTACATTCTGAGTTCAAATTCCGCCAAGGTCGACTTTGCCTTTCATCCTTTCGGGGGTCAATAAATTAAGTACCAGTTGCCTATTGGGATCAATCTAATCGACTAGACCCCTTTCCCAAAAAATTTTCAAGGTCTTGTGCCTAGAGTAGAAATAATAATAATAATAATAATAATTATTATTATTATTATTATTATCATTATTATTAATATTATTAAAATAGCAAACTGGTAAAATCATTAGTGTTCTGGTCAAAACACTTAGTGGTATTTCTCCAGCTCTGCATATTGTGAGTTCAAATGCTGCCAAGGTCGATTTTATCCCTCCAACTTGCTGTTACTTGATATCTCTGGGTGAGAGTAGGAACAGCTTCATATAAAGCAATGCAACAATGTAAACGATAATGATAATTAAGAAAGAGAATGAGAAACACAGAAAGTAAAATCCCTTAAAATTTGAACTAGGAAGAATTTGGAGCGTGAGAACACATAAAGGCCATGGCTGTAATAATTGGTGCATTGGAACAGTAAGCAAAGATCTAGACAAATGGCTGAAGGAGATTGGAATAGAATTCCCGGTAGAGAATTCCTACAGAAAGTTTGTCTCTTAGGGACAGTAAGGATTATCAGGAGGGTTCTAAGCACTTGAAAGATTGCTGAAAACTTGTGGATAACTAAGGTTACACGTAGTAATCCGCTACCCACATAAATCCTATCAGAATTAAGACCAAACCTGAGCCAAACTAAAACAATAATAATAATAAGCTTTCCTACTCAAGGTACAAGGCCTGAAATTTTGGGGGAGGGTTAAGTTGATTACATTGACCCCAGTACTTGACTGCTACCTAATTTATCGACCCCAAAAAGGATGAAAGGCTAAGTCAACCTTGGTGGAATTTGAACTCAGAACATCAAGACAGATGAAATGCCACTAAGCATTTTGCCTGGCGAGCTAACGATTCCACCATTGTATGACTGATATTTAGTTTATTACTGGTAGAAATAAATAAATAAATAAATAAAAAAGGTGTGCAGGATATGAAATGCAAAATTGGTCCTGAATAGAATTTGAACTCTTATCAGGAAAGTTTCGAACAAAATATAGTTAAATCACTAACACAGCACACTACCACCTGTGCTACAGATAAAGGACATTGTTATGACATGACTTCTAATTGAGCCATCCATTCTCACAATGGTGTGATGATGATGATGATGATGATGATAATGAGAAAGTGTAAGTGGTGGAGAAGAGGTTGTAATGCTGTTCGTGATGGTAATAGTGTGAGTGAGTGGTGACAATGGTGGTGGCAATGATGATGATGACAAGGATGATGATGGGGATAATAATGAAACCAATGACAATGGCAATAGGGATTGCAAAGGTGATGATGACAAGGATGAGGGTGAAGATGATGATGAGAGTAACAATGATGGTGATGATGATGATGACGACGACGACGATGACAAGGACAACGGTGAAAGCCAGCAGAAATGTGTGTAGTGTTATGTTATAAAACTGTGGTTGGTATCAGATTAAAATAAACAAACAAATAAAAATCAAAGAAAGACCAAAAAACAAAACAAAAATGTTGTCTCCATCATTTTGTCTTTCCTTTTCTTTTTTTTTTTTTTAAATATGTGGTTTGCAGGTTCAAATAAAGGTCAATCTATGTTGCCTACTGGATCATATTACTTGAGACTTTTTCTTCAAATTTCTGTCACCTTTCAAATAAAAGGTGCAAAACCCGTCTAACTCTCTCATCAGCAAAAAGCACTGATGTATATATGTATGTAGGCATGCGTGTGTGCGTGTGTAGAAATGGATGGTAAGAAGTTTGCTTCCCAACCACATGGTTCTGGGTTCAGTCTTACTGTGTAGCACCTTGGCTAAGTGTCTTCTAATAAGGCCCCAGGCCAACCAGAGCCCTGTGAGTGGATTTGGTTGGCAGGAAGTGAAAGAAGCTTGTTGTATACAAACAAACATGCATGCTTTTTTGTTTGCCTGCATGCATATATACATACATGCATACATACATGCATATATACATATATACATACATGCATACAAACATGCATATATACATACATACATACATGCATATATACATACATACATACATACAAGTCAGCTCCTTGAGCAACACTCTTTGATAACCTAGAATATATGCCCAAAGAAGTTGCACAACTGCTGTGACATATCATATATATATATATACATATACATATATATAGTATTATGTATATATATGTATGTATATATATATATATATATATATATATAT
>NC_068994.1:4965477-4976986 GCF_001194135.2 Octopus bimaculoides | reverse complement strand
TATTATATGGGATGCAGATTGGTTTATAGTCCAAGGTATGTCCTTGTGAAGCACATCTACATATTCTAAGGTTGTATGTAGATGTTATATAATTGTGTGAGGCATGAATAAGAATTGAAAAATACTAGAAAATGGTATTTGCTGAGTAATTGCATATGAAAACGGGAGACTGGAAAAAATTATACCCAAAATTTTTTTCCAATCTCCTGTTTTGATATGTGTATATGTGTGTGTTGCACTATTCCCTTGCTTTAATATCACAGGATAGTTGTAAGCAGGTGTTAGCATTATGCAAGCAGTGTCCTTTGTTTTCTATGTTATTTGAAATGATGTCTGGTCATAGGGAAGTATCACATCACTTGGAAACAGGTGAGGGTTGACAAGAAAAAGGGCATCTGACCATATACAATCCACTTCAACAAAATTCTGCCTGAGCAACAAAAGCATGGAAAAGTGGACACTAAAATGGTGGTGGAATCAGTCGTGACAATGACATACAATTTAAACACAAATAAGCTTGGAGAAAAAAACTTAGTCTCTTGAGGGATGTATTTGAATGATATAGACAAATATAGGTATGTCAAATACCATACACCATAAAATGTTAGTTTATTAAAATTATCTCCACCTCTAGAGGATGTACCATAATTGCCAAATGGCAATTAATCCATATATGCCCAGGAACTGAATCATATCCCATTGTCTGTTTTGGCATTGTTTCTAAGGCTGGCTGCCCTTCCAAATACCTTTATGTGTGTGGCAAACTGTATTTTGATACTGTGAAGGAGATTAGGTTGTGATATTTTGGAGACACTGCAAGACTGGAAGTGTGACATGATGAAGTTACTCGTGGAAGATATCCATTTACACAGAAAGGTTGAACAGTGAAAGGACAACAACATTGCTTTCGCTAAACTTCTCAAAATCAAGGGATCCCTGGTTTATGACTTCCCAGCGAATTCATAACCAAACAAGTTGGAGCAAGTTTTGCATCGTGAAAACACAACCAGGGGTATATATATATGGGTTAATACCAGCTCCACTTGATAAGGGGAGATAATCTCAATAATCAAGAATTCTCCAAAATTGAATGCCATTTAAAAAAAAGGACAGGCTTAGTTTGAAGATAAGAGGACAGCAGTATTTAACATTAGAATATAACAAAAATTTGATGTTATAAGACCACTTGGTACATATGCACATGTTTATATGTGTGTGTGTGCATGCATTTGTATCATATCTGCATGTGCATGCATATACTTTTGTAGATGTGGAAGTCTATAAATATGTATGTACATTCTATGAGGGTGAGCATGCATGCACATATATAAATGCATGTTTGTGTATGAGAATATGGATGTGTGTGTTTAACACCTGTTTAATTAGCCGACATGCTAACAATCTTGTCAGTTCACTGCCTTACACCTGTATAATTATAACAAGTGATTTTACTAGATTTTTCATTATTCTAAAAAAAAAAAAATTAATTGAAATCAAGGCAATGTATTTCAACTGAAATATAGTAACAAAAGAGTTAACTCAATTACTGGAATCAAGTAGACACAGTATGGCCAAACAGTGGAGCTGTTTGCTTTACAACCATAAGATCCCGGGTTCAATCCCACATTGTGGCAACTTGGTCAAATGTCATTTTCTCTGGCTTCAGGCTAACCTATGCTTTATGAGGAAAACTGAAAAGACAGAAACTACATAGAAGCCCATTGGATGGATTGTACCTGTAACTCTAATAGAATGGCTTTGTTGCTCACTGTATCGCACAGATTCTGCTTGGGAATTATATTAAAGGCACACATGTCTGTGGAATACTCTGCCACTTGCATGTTAATTCAGTTAGCTGAACTATTGAATTGTCATTGTCGAAACTAACAGGGATCCACCTCGTTTGAGCATTATTAACTTGTATCCATGATATTACTGGAAGATTTGTGAGGTGGGGAACTGGAAGAATTGTAAGAGTGCCAATTCTCCTCTAAGGAACACTCTAACCTTTTGAATAAGGAAAGGACACAAGACATACTCATTAAATGATGGTCATGGTTGGAGTGTCTCTGATCATAAGTTTCTGTGACCTGGGATGAAACGTCAGCAGCAGCAGCACTACAAACATAATCACAACCACCAACACCATTTGCTGTTTCATTCAGCTTACACTAGCAACCCATGTACCACCACCACCACAAGCACCCCTGAGATATTTAATAACACCACACAAACATACACACACACACACACAGACTTACTTCCACCATAATCTCTATTACCACCACCACCATCGCCACCTCCACCATCACTACTACTACCACCAGCACCAATTTTGCCATCTGCACAATATCATTACTGCCACCACCACTACCACCACTACCAGGTCCACCATCATCACTACCATCACACTACCACCACCACCACCACCACCTCACTGTTACCACTACAGCACTGCTATCACCACAATCTCTTCCTCTATCTTCTCCTGAGCCTATCCGTGGTTAGTCAACCTGCTAGACATAGTAGTCAAATTCCCTCAAATCACTATCTCATATCTTGAAAAAAAGAGGATACGTTTAAAATTTCAATGTAGTCCAGCCTATTTTCTATGATTTAAACATTAAGATGGTCATGCTTGGAATGTCTTTCATCATAGGTCTACCACCCAGTGATTGCCGAGTTAAAAAAAATATCTACGACCACTACGGCTACTATTACAGCTACCACCATCACCACAACCACCTTCCGGAGTCTTCCGACTTTCCTAGCATTGCTAAGGAATGGTGTGTAAATTCTTTATCACCCCTACGCCCCAGCTATTAACCACCTCTCACATCACTTAATACTCGGTATCATCTGCCCCTGCTTCACTCGCCCAGATCCCAGAGTGGGGGAAAAAGGCAGGGGACCAATATATACAGCAGGGAAGAGTGAATAGTGTATAGTGGAAGGCTTGACATATTTGTTCCTATAGACTCACTCTCCTCTTGTCATATCACGTCCCCTCACTGTCCGCTGGCTACCCCTTCCCCCACTTTGTCTGTCTGTGCGCCAGGGATTCTTATTTATCTATCTATCTGTCGGTCTGTTTATCCACCTATCTTTATATATATATATATATATATATATATATATATAGATAGATAGATAGATAGATAGATAGATAGATAGATAGGTTGATAGATAGATAGATAGATAGATAGATAGACAGACAGACAGACAGACAGATAGATAGATAGATAGATAGACAGATAAAGAACTATGTATGTATGTAAATACACGCACACACATACATGATTAGAGAGAAAGAGTGGATGCGTAAGTATATGCATACACTCACATGTATATGTGTATGTATAAGTGTATATATATATGTGTGTGTGTGTATATATGTATGTGTGTGAGTATAGATGTGAATATGTAAGAGTGAGTGTATGTATACACGCACACACACACACACATATTCCTGTTCTGGGTGTGTACATATGTGTTGTGTCTAAGAGAGAATAAGCATATGTCCATGTGTGTGTGTGCATACAGATGTATATAAAACCTTGAAACTCCAATTTTAAATCCTTAGCCAAAAGAATAACACCACCGACGTACAGGGAATGCAGGCTAAAGGGGGAGGGGGAGGATGTAACTCCACACTTCCTTTTTAAAAACTCCCACCCTAACACACCGTTCACATCCTTACACGACAAACAATCGCTGCCTTCATAACACCTACTGAGTAGACAGCCTCCTTCGACTCATTCACACCACTACCGTCACCAATTCCATCATCAAGGAACTTCTACGGGGGGGTCTCTCCATCTGCTAGAAATAGAGAGCTAATTCCCTTTTTTTCTAATTAACATAACTATCGTCTTTGAATGATAGTACACATTGTATAACGTGTTCCTAGACTTATATTCCATTACAAAAACTATCACCGCAACCACCACCACCACCACTACTACTACTACTACTACCATCGCTATTACCAAAGTTTCAACCATTACACAACCACCACTACCACCATCACCACCACCACCACCACCACCACTACTACTACTACTATCGGAGCCAAAACTACCCTCATTATTACCACCATCACCACATCTACTGCCATCACATGTACTACAACCGCAACTACAACTATCTAAACTGCAATCATCAGTTCGGTACACTATACTATAAACCACTGCTGCAACTACCATTACTATGACCACCACCACCACCACCACCACCATTGCTACACAAGTACCAAATCACTACCACCACCACCACCGCCACTAAAAACTACTACCATTACAGACCACTATCTTTATAACCACCACTTGCAGAATTTCTACTACAACCTCCATATATATATATATATATATATACTTTGAAATTATATGGATAATACCGTACTAAATTCTGGTACCTAAACTTAAGTACCATATTCACCTGAAAATATATATATATACCTATAATTTGTAGGGCAGACCATCCAGCCCCGGCAACTTGTCCCCGGTGCATTCAGCCAGCACCTCCTTGACCTCCTCAGCTGTGATAGGCCCTTCACAGCACCTTGCCTCCTGTGTCGAGAGTTGCGGCCTGCCAGCGAGGAAGTCCCTTAGGGCTCCCCACGGTCCGTCGCATCACTCTCCCCAAACAACCGGGCGAAATGCTGAAGAAAAGCCTTCCACATTTCCTCTTGTCCTTCGATCGTACAACCCTGCTCGTCAATTAAAGACTTTATAGAGGCTTCTCTGCCTCTACGACGAGCCCATCCGGCAACAAGGGAGATACCTAATAGAGGCAATTCTTGAAAGACCTTAGAAAGCTATAGCATTAACTAAAATACAGTCAACAACATTGACTGATTTGTGCCAGTAGACCACAAGGTCATGGAAATTACTGTAATATTAGCGCAAAGCAGTGATTAGGCATAAGCAAAGTTTAGGTTAATCAAAACAGATTTGTGACATATTTCAACTGCTAAAAATCAAATTCACTGCAGATACCATGAAGAAAATTTTCTCTTATAGTAAAAAGGTGTAACAACACCAGATCTGTTCAGTGTTGCCATGTGTCAGGATTCTCAGACATCAATATTTCTAACTCCTTAGCCATCATATATATATATATATATATATATATATATATATATATATATATATATATATATATATATATATATATATATATATATATATCATCAACATATGAGATACCAAGTTCACATTTCATTCAGTAAAATTTTCCCTCAACCCAAGATGACATATTTCTCTGTTCTTTCAGTAGATATTACACAGCCACAGAACTAATCTATTTTTACATTAGATGTTATCACAACTGGCATTCCATACATACATACATACATACATACATACATACATGTGTGTGAGTGTGTGTATATATATATATATATATATATATATACACACACACATGTGTGTGAATATTTACATTCTGTGTTTTGCATGAGAAAAAGAAGTGTTGAACTGCAAATGTTGTTTGTTGAGAATTCTCTGTCAGTAAATTATTCACTAACTCTGTCCTTTCAAAGATGAGTAGAATTTTTTAAAAAAACACCTTATTTGAAAACCAGGTGATGGTTGGTGACAGGAAGAGCATCCAGCCATAAAATTCCGCCTGAAATGAAGTCTTCATTGAAACGTATGCTAGCAAGGTTAAAACAGACATAGAACCAAAAGAGGAAAATTTTAATCAACTGGAAATTTTTTGTAATACATCATTTGATGCATCGGCCTTTGATTCATTCATTACAACAACCACCAACATTATTGTAACAACTACAAAAGCAACAACTAAAATGATATCCACAGTAACTTCTGTTGGTGTGAATGTGTGGTAAGCAGTTTGCTTTCCAACCACATGGTTCTGGGTTCAGCCCCTATCAGAAGCAACTGTCATTAGACTTTCCGGCTGGATTCCCAAGTGCAACCAACTGAGTCTGTGGCTATTATCCAACCATCTCACTTTTGGGCAGGAAACTGAATCTCTCACCCAGTTTAACCCCATTACCTGGCACCTGGGTGTTTTTAGCAGGGTCCATTCTGTTGCAAGCATCTGGGTCTCTGGTTTGAAGATATCTTGCTCCTTCCCACAAATCTTGGAAACTTTGGAAAAGGGTTGCAGGCATTACCTTCTCTCCTGATCAAAAGAAAAAAGAAAAAAGGCAACGTGTCTCTATGTAGCAATTGGACCTCTAAAAATAGCAGTCAAATCTCGTACTAATTACGGGAAGGGTACACCGAATTACGTTATGTGGGCCAGGGCTGACCTAGGGTTAAACAACTATATAATGCAGTTCTAGTTATACTGTTTGAAAAGGATGGTCATGGCTGGATCGTCTTTGATTTTTCTTTTTTTTTTTTTTTGTTGACGTCTGTTGAATCAGGACCGACTTACGTTTAAGCAGCAACACCAACATAAGATAATGAAATCTTAGAAACGTTATTTGATTAAAAAAAAAAATTTTTTTTATTAAAAAATTTTTTTAAAAAACGACCAGATGGTCATGGCTAGAGCGTCTTGAACGAGAGCTATCTCAGAGCTAAGTAACAAAACTAATATTGAATAATATAGTTCTAAACACGCAGTCTGAATAAAGCCAGGATGGTCACGGTTAAAATGTCTTTGATCCCAAGTTATCGGTGGAGAACACCGGTAGGGAACACATATCGTCTCCTTGCTTATTTCTTTTCCTCCTACTCTTTTAGCCTCCCCTCCCTCCCGCTACTTTCATCACCTTTATTACAATGACATCTCACTTACCTCCTACTTCTTTATCGTTCTCTTCCACCTCCTCCTTCGCCCTCTACCATACTCGTTCGATACGTTCCCCTGCCCACCCTCTCTTTTCACCAGCTCCACACTGATATTTCTCACTAACCTCCTACTTCCCTCCTCTCTGTTCTCCTCCCGATCCCCTCACTGCAATACAATACTCCCTCTCACCCCCACAGCTTCATTCTCTTCTCCTTTAACACAGCAGACACCTTAAGAATAACTTCCGCCCACCTTCATCACCCGTCTGCCGTCTGTCTTAACAACAACCCACCCAGAGGGGACCATTCAACCTTTATATAGGATGGCATGTTAATTGGGAGAAGTTAACGAGAGTTCTGGTTTAACTCCAGGTAAGCTCTGATCCAGATGACTCGCCTAAGAGTAAAAGCGTTCCTGTCGTGAACATCCAGTGTTTTGGGACACCGTATATCTTAGTAGTGGTGGTGAAGATGATGAGTGTGCCTAGGGCTATATTATTCTATCTATTGTGCTTTTTTAAAATTTATTCATAGAGAGTCAAGAGTTAGTGTTATTGTTGTTTTGTCTCAACTTAGTCCTGGTCCAGTAGAGCTATGAACAAAAGCTTTCTAGACATGACCATCAAGTCTGAATTTTTTTAGACAGTATATTTCTGTTTACATTACCTAATATGACCTTCCCTGTCTCTAAAATATGGCTTGAGGGATTTTGACTGCTATTTCAAGGAGGCCAAAACAAATTAAAGAACAGGTCTAGCAACTATTTAGGGGCCTCACTTGTTGACCAGAAGGGATGTCACTGTGTGTGCGTGTGTGTGTGTGACTCGTTACACAAAGTGTTGTGTGATTTACCAAGAAGCTCCAAAGTGCAGATATCTATAATAGTAGAAGCAAAATTCTGTCTGTCCGTCTGGGACCCCCTGTAGATTGTATCTCAGTCTACAATTGCTTTACATAGATATATTTTACCTTTTCAGAATCAGGATAATCCCGGGATTGAAAATCTGTCCTTCATTTGGTTCTTGACCATCAGGCATTGGGATCTAATTCAAAAGCACTTGGGCTGCTATTTCTAGCAGGTAAAGCTTCGCTGATTCACACCATCTTGGTTGGTGTTTGTCAGATGACATCAGAAATCAAGGGAGAGATAAACGACATCCGCTTCTTTAATTTTACGTCGAGATAAGAACTTTGGGACAAACTGGCCAACAGTTGGAATTTAACTTGGGGCTGGAACAACAGAATGATTGCATTGCAGAATTAATTCTCATCTGTCCTTAACCCCTGATCAAACACCACCAGGGCATACAGTCATTATGGATGTATTATAGTCATGCTGTTAAGCTCTCCTTAGTTTTGGGCCATTGGAGCAAGTTTAAAAGTCTGAATGAAGTGTGGCTTTTAAGATAGTTTTCAATATATTTCTATTTATATTCTATGATATTTAATATGTCTTTATTCATCTTTGTTGTCCATATTTATGCCACTGACCACTCTAAGATATTTCTCTAAGTGCATTTATGTTTTAACCCTGTAAATTACTCTACGCATTAAACATTCTGTATTGTATCTGCATAAGTTTGAGTCTTATGTTTGTTAGAGTCAAAAATAGGACAACTACTGTGATGATAACACCAATTGAGACAAAAACACATGTCCACAATTGTCCTCTTGTATACATACACACACACACACACACACACACACATATATATATATATATATATATATATATATATATATATATATATATATATATATATATATATACGATGGACTTCTTTCAGTTCCTGTCTACCAAATCCATTCACAAGGCTTTGGTTGGCCTATAGATACCGGCCCAAGGTGCTACGCAGTGGGACAGAACCATGCCTAGTATACATACACACAGACACTTTGAACCATGGAAAACACAATTCTATATCATATATGGTAAGCTGGAGTTATGAAAAGTATTAGAGAGAGGGGTACATTGAAATTTAGGTTCATGAATTTATTGGGATCACAGAAAATGTTCATATATAGGAAAGAATAGTAACAGTGGAGGGGTAGAAACCTTGAGCCCTGAATAAATTCCTTTCAGGATACTGGTACAGTAAGTATAGGTGGGTAAATGTATTTATGTGTGAGACAGTGTGGTACCTGATGTACATATCAATGAAAACAACCTTCCATCTTCATTAAGCTTTGTAGGTAGTGCAATGTTTTATATATATATATATATATTACTAAAGGAACTTGTCCAAATTAGTGAGCCATGCCTGTGTGTGTGTGTGTATAAGTGTGTGTGTTTTGAGATTCTTTTGGAGTGTCAATGCATGTATTTTTAGAATAAGAGGCTATCAGTGTGTGTGTGTATAATGATATAAGCAAGATGTTGATCTGTGTATGAGGATAAGTAAAAGTATGTATGAATGTGTGTGTATTTCTGTGTGTATGTGTGTTTGTACGAAGGTGGGGGTGGGGTCAAGTAAAAAGTGCTTGTGTACTCTGAGATTAGGTTGCAAGTCTGTATGTGTGTGTGTATGTTGCGTTGTGAGTGTGTGTGTGTGTGTGTATTTAGGAACAAGAAATGGGTATTTCGTTGTGTGTGTGTTGGGATTAAAACAGAGGTGTCAGTGTGGGTGAGATAAGAAGGGGGTATTAAAATATGTGTTGGGATGAAAGGTGTCAAGGGTGTGTGTGAGGTGTTCTTCATTCCCCCCTCCCCACCATGTGTGAGACGTAGACAAGGGGGGGGTACTACTTTATCTGTTCCCTTAAATCCCAGTTTTTTTAGCCTGACTTGTATATAATCTGGAAGAGGTTCTCTCCTTTCTTGGGAAAATTGGACATCGTAGAATACCTGAGTGTGTCTATGCATGTGTGTGTGTGTGTGTGTGTGAGAGAGAGACTATGAGTGTGTCTTAGATTGTGAGTGTGTGTATGATTGTGTGTGTGTGTGCATGTCTGTGTGTGTGTGCATGTCTGTGTGTGTGTCTGTGCATGTGTGTATGTGCATGTATGTGTGTGTGTGTGTCTGCATGTGTCTGTGTGTGTGTATGTGTGCATATGAATATGATTGTGTGTTAGAATGTGTGAGTGTATGTCTTGATGTGTGTGTGCTATCAGCCAGTTTGTTTCTATATATGAGTCTCTGCATGTTTGCTTTTACATATGAGTATAAACTTTGTGTGTGTGGTCTTTGAGTATGTGTGTGTGTGTGTGTAGACAAACAACTGTAGTCTTTGACCATTTGCATCAGTATACAACTATGGTTCTTGAGAGCATGTGTGGAGTGTATGAGCGTGTTATTTGCATGTGTGTGTGAGTTCATAGGTGTGGTATTTGAGAGTTTGTCTATGACGTAAGTGTATGTATGTATGTATGTATGTATGTGTGTATGAGTATAGCATTTGAATATTTATGCAAGTGAAAATGGTTTTGGAGTGTTTGGGTGTGTAAGTGTATGAGTTTAGTTTCTATATATGAGTGTGTAAGTGTAGGAGTGTGGTATTTGTGTTAGTGTAGGACTTGAGTCTTTGAATGTCTGTACAAGTAAATGAGCTTAATCTTTGAGCGTGCATGTATGCAAGTGTATCAAAGCTCTTTCAACACTTGCACAAGTAAGTGTATGCATACCATCTTGAAAGTGTGTATGTATAACAGTGTCTGAATGTGGTTTTCGAATGTTTGTGTGTGTAAGATTATAAGTGCCGTCTTCGAGTGTTTGTGTGTGTAAATGTATGTATGAATATGTTCATTGAGAGAGCATTTATGTATAAGTCTAAGATCTTTGAATGTGTGTATGTGTAAGTGTATGGTGGTCGTTTTTGAATGCTTGTACAAGTTTGATCTTAGAATGTGCTATGTCTGTAAGTGTGTGAGTGTTCTTTGATAGTTTTGTGTGTGCAAGTGTATAAATGTGGTCTTTGACTGCATGCATGTGTTTAAGTGTACGAATGCAGTCTTTGAATGTGTGTGTGTGTGAGAGTTATGTGTGCATAACTGTATGAATGTGGCCTTTGTATGTTTCTGTTTTGTGCATATGACCTTTGAATGTGTATATAATTATCTGGTATAACTAAGTGGTCCTTGTGTTTGGGCAGCAGATTGTCCTCCTAAGTGTATTTGCTTGTGAAAGCAAAAGTATGTGATTACGTATGTATGAGAGTATATGTATCTAAAATATGTATTTAAATATATTTTATATGCTTCAGTCCTTTGGTTGTGGCCATGCTGGGGCACCACCTTGCAGAATTTTTTGTCGAATGAAGAGACCCCCAAAGAGACCCCAGTCTTTTTTTTAAAGCCTGGTACATATTCTGTCGGTCTCTTTTGCCAAACTGCTCAGTTACAGGTACCTAAATACACCGACACTGGTTGTCAAGTGGTAGCAGGAGACAAACGCACACACACACGCACGCACACCGCGGGCTTCTTTCAGTTTCCCTCTACCAAATCCACTCGCAAGGCTTTGGTAGGCCTGAGATACTTGCCAATAGTGCCACACAGTAGGACTGAACCCAGAATCATGTGGTTGGGATGCAAATTTCTTGCCATACAGCCATGCCTGCACCTGTATGTGTAGGCTTCTGTACACAGACACGCACACACACATACACTCACACACGTTATTGTACATATGTAAATGCATCTGTATTTGTGTATATTTCCACATTTCTGCAAGTTCAAAAGAGTTTTATATATATATATACACACACACACACACATATATATATACATATATATATATATATATA
>NC_068994.1:4959329-4964051 GCF_001194135.2 Octopus bimaculoides | reverse complement strand
TATATATATATATATATATATGTGTGTGTGTGTGTGTGTGTGTGTGTATATATGTATATATATATATATATATGCACACAAATATATTGTAATCAATATGATTATGTGTGTGCGGAAATATTTTTTGTATGTATGTTTTTGAGCATACAGATATGCATATATATTGTATTATCTGTGTGTGTATGTGTGTGTGCATGTACGTATGCATGTGTGTATATATGTGTGTATGTATGTATTCGCTTTAGCACACGAACGTTGTGAACTCACACATATATACACGTACACACATGCACCACACATACACTCATGAATGAAATACTTGAGCATCAATGTATGCTGATGTGTATATAGCTGGAAGCCATATATAAACTGTGTGTATACATTTATTGATGTATGTGTAGAGAAGTGTATATGTGTGTGCGTGCGCGCGCGCTTAAAGTGATGAATATAATGAGGAATTGTCAAGCCATTACAGACTTCCGTAATATAGGGTGAGTGTTGAAGAAATGGCGGGGAGGGGATGACAAGGATTAAAGAAATTATGTGTTCCCATCCTTGTGAATTTTCATTCAGTACACACATACACATACATATATACGTGTGTTTGCATACAAACACACACACACACATACAATAAACATATATACATATATATATACACACGTATATATGCACATCTATATATACATATATTTGTGTGTATATGTATATAATATGCAAATATATATGTATATATAATTAGTGTTTATTATTTGTATACATTTATAGATACATTATTATACATATACTAATCTGTAGGCATATATATATATGTAGAGAGAGAGAGATGAGAGAAAGAGAGATGCAAAATATACATACATGAGAGAGAAACGCGCATTTAGATATGTATGTATACATATATGCATACATTAATATACATACGCTAATATACAGACACATACACACACGCACTCGCACGCACGCACGCACACACACACACACACACACACACAAATGTGCTTTCATGCAACAAAATTTGTAAAATAGGATAAGATAGTATTATGTATGGAAGTAAGTTCGGACATTTCAAATAGGAAGGCTTATCCATTTAAGTGTGTGTATATATATATATGTATATATATATATATATGTATATATATATATATATATATATATATATATATATATATATATATATATATATATATATATATATATGTATATGTATGTATATATATATATATATGTGTGTGTGTGTATATATAAACAAATATATATATATATATATATAAAACCACGCACGCACACACACAATATATATACATACACACAAACATATATACATACACAAGTCGGTAAGTGTAAAAAGGAAAGAGCATTCAATACGTTATGTAGAGTATTTAATTGTTTTATAGCTTAGCAGTTAATGAGACGCCCGCTCATTACTCAGAGTTTACCTAGACACGCAAGCACGTGCCTATTCTATAGATTTACGGAAGTCTGAAGAATAGGCACGTGCCTGTGTGTGTAGGTGAACTCTGAGTATTGAGCGGGCGAGTCAATGGATATTAAACTGTATAGACGTATATCGTATTTGTGTGATACAGATGCACAAAATACATGCGCATCTATATTCGATTGAATGAAAAGTGTAGTATCTTTAAAAGTAGTCATCAACATCAATTCTAAGACAATTTATTTCCGCTACGTTACCGTGGAGTAAGAGGATGGTTGAGGATTAAAGAGGCAACCCTGCTTACCACCACGACCAACGAGAGAGAGGGAGGGAGACAGAAAGAAAGAGAGAGAGAGAGAGAGAGCCGCCAGCTGAGAAATAAAGGAAAACCCTACTGACAACTCTACCACCTCCTCCACCACCACTACTGCTGTCGTCGTCATATTTCCCCTACCTTCCCCAACCCTTGCGGATTGCACAAATTTTCAATGTGTTAATTTTAGCAATAGATCGATTTTATGAGTATCTTTTATTTTTTTCTCGTTCGACTCCAGTGAGTAAACGAAATGGAAATCGATCGGGACAGCATAAAAGAGAAAAATAAAAAATAGCTGATTTTACAAAGAAAAAAAGTTAGTGATAGGTCAAGTGTTAGGTTCAGGGGGAGGTAACACCATTGAAGGATTTGCCGACAAACAAAGACCGTTTGTCTATATAGCATTTCAAATTTATACCACAAGGAATGTTTGTGTTATCAATGTTTTATTTACTCGAATAGGATGAGAAATTAGCCCGGAATTGTTAGTTGTTTTCCATTGGAAAGAGTAAAGAATCCAGCTAACAATCATTTCATGACGGAGCATTTGAAAACGAACTGCCAAATATGAAATCCACGTGTGAGGGAAACAAACAAGATAATTTTACTAAGGGACTTATTAACGGGCGACACCGTCAGTCTGTCTGTGAGTCTTAACAGTGTCTAGTGCTCTACTATTTCAAAATTTCATCTTCGATTAAAGCCTGAAAAAATCAAACTGGGAGGTAAGTTTCTGTGATCTTTCCACAAGTAAATACTCGTATGTGCTTTAATATCAGCCATTCTATTTGTGTGAAGTCCTAAACTAGTCTTTCCATGCTTCCTCCCACCCTTGAGACTGGCTTAGACAAGGGAGAGGGAGAGGCAGCTGCATAGAGATACATATGTATATATATATAGTGAGAGGGGGTGGTGTGTAGAAAACGAATATATTTAGAGAGAGAGAGAGAGAGAGAGAAAGAGGGAGACGCAGGCATGGCCGAGTGGTTAAATTTGCTTCGCAGTCGTGGATTTTGCGGTTCGATCCTACGCTGTGGGGATTTGGAGCAAGTGTTTTTTTGTTATGACTCTGGGTCGACCCAAGCCTTGTAAGTGGAATTGGGTGGACGTATTCTGGGAGCCACTAGTGTAATTCAAAGGACCTGCATGAATTACGTTGAGTGTATAAGTAACTGAGGAATACTCGGCCTCTCCGGTTCTATCGTACGCTGTGGGATTTGGAGCAAGTATTTTTTTTTTGTTATGACACTGGGTCGACCCAAACCTTGTAAATGGAATAGGGTGGACGTATTCTGGAAGCCACTAGTGTAATTTTAAAGGACCCGCATGAATTACGTTGAGTAACTGTGGAATACTCGGCCTCTCATACAATAATTGAACGTGTAAGCAGTATCAAAACCGACCGACGGAGATCCATTTACGTTACAATTTTGAAAATACCTTTATATATGTATATATATATATATATATATATATAGAGAGAGAGAGAGAGAGAGAGGGGGGGAGCTGCTGCATTGGAAACTACATAGAGTTGTAGCTGCATCGATATATATTTGAAAATGATAGTTCTGCGAGATGCAAGACTATGTAGATATATAGACATGGCTGTACTTTCTTCTCACTTCTTCCGCTTTTTATTCACTCACTAACGCTAGTAAACACTTCTCTCTTTCTTTCGCTCTCTCTCTCTCTCTCTCTCTCTCTCTCTCTCTCTCTCTCTGTTTGATGAGTGTTCTGTCCGAAACGTTAAACTTCTTCTCTTCACGGCATAGCATTCATCCTACTATTTGCATTTAGTGTGTTTACATACTTACATACAATACACATACAGTCGTATATGGATGAGTAGCAAAACAGAGAGGGGCGTTCAGACAGCGTGTGAAACTACTTTCTAACTACTTGCTCCGCCTCAGGAATTCCTGTATGCATCAAGTCTGAAAAGGTAAACAACAAGACACCACTTTTATTCTGATCAGTGTGACAGGCTTCTAACTAATGGTCCAATTCTGTTGACTTCTGGGATGTTTTATAGGAGTATATAAATTGTCCCTGCTACTTTACTCGGCTAATATTTTTTACTCTGGAGGGGTGAAAGGCAAAGCTGACTGTTTCACATCTAGGATACCTTATACTAATATAAAATCGATCCCAGACAACTTGACTGGTACGTTATTTTATTGATCCAAGGAGGGATCGAAGGTAATGTTGATCACAGCTAGAGTTGAACCCACACCGTAATGGACAGATATTAAATACTACACGATGTTTTGTGTCCGAAGCTCGAACGAGTCTGCCAACCTTATTGCCATCCAACAAAATATTAGATCGGTGTGCTTGGCATAGCAGCCAAATCTCCCTCATATCAAGGACGCATTAATGCTCTATAAAAACCCTAAAGAGAGACGGGACGGGCATGACTGGAGTGCTTTTCATCGAAGTTTCTGTTCGATTAAGATTGGCCTACAGCGAAGCAACAAAATTATAGAAACAAAAGGGGAAAACTTGTAAGCTACAAACTTTAATACGTGGTGGCTTTGTTTTGTCTGAATCTCTTATTTCGTTTTTTTGTCGATCCGATCAAATGAGGCGGCCGACGCTTTGTTTTGTTTCTCTCTTGTCGTCTTGTCCTGTAACATTGCTGCCATATATACATATATATATATATATATATATATATATATGTGTGTGTGTGTGTGTGTATATGTGTGTGTATCCTGCGTGAACCAATATTCTTTCTCGCTTGTTAAAACACCAAACGTGTATATGTATATATATATATACATATATATATAGAGAGAGAGGGGGGGAGGGAAGGACGGAGGGAGAAATGTAAATTTAGCGTAGGGAAATAGATTTCCTAATCCGTGTCTTTGTTCTGTAGTTTTTTTAGATATATTTCCTGTATTCAATGGAACAGCATTCATTTTTTTTGTTTAACAGATACATTTTGTATGTACACATTATATATATA
>NC_068994.1:4941506-4958637 GCF_001194135.2 Octopus bimaculoides | reverse complement strand
TATATATATATATATATACACACACACACACACAAATACATATACGCCTACGAGTGCATTCACTGCACAAAGTATATATATATATATAGGAAATGAGGGAGTTTTTATACGGTTTCTCGGTCTCAAATTTTAAATAACAAATTTCCATCTGATCATACTCTACTGTCTAAAATAAGGGCTGGAGATTAACTATAGGTATGTGCTTTAGGGTTGAGCTGGGGCCAAACAACAACAGGCATATAGGGTTTACAGTGAATCACTCAATACACTGGAAAGGGGTGTGTTTTGTTGTTTCGGGAGTGGGGAGTAAGGTTCTTCAGTGAAATAAAGGATCGCGTGTATGTGTTTGTGTGTGCAGTGACACATACACACACATATCGAAAATGGCTTCGTATAGTGGGGTCTCGATTGGCCCCTAAATTGAAGATCCAGTTAAATATAACTGCTTGCTGTGTAAATCTAAAGTGTTTATCCATTTTATCCGGCTTCGCTAATCCGTTACGACCGTTAATCCTTCACTTATCCTCATGTTGTTTGATATGCTAAATACCAGTTATATATATATATATATATATATATATATATATATGTATGTATGTATGTATGTATGTATGTATGTGTGTGTGTGCGTGTGTAAATAAAATAAGTAACAAAATAAGTCGAACTCAACAAGGGAGAATCTATATGGTTACTCGAGCTAATAGAAATAGCAGCCAAATCTCACTCAAATCATACCCTTCTTTTTCAAATAAAGAAAGGACACATTAGACAGTCCTATACACCTAAAAAGGACGAGATGGTCACGACTGGAATGCTATTGATCACAGAGCTGATCATGCGACTAAAGAACAATAAGAAAGTGACAGCTAATCACTCAAGACGATTACGTTTACACCTTTACCACCATCATCACCACGAAAAACCTGTAGCTTTGGTCCAATGTTAAGTCTGTTGTTGTTTATAGTTGAGAAATTACCATCCCGGAAGAACGTGGTATTGTGACAACATCTTGGCGATCGACGCAACCCCTACCTCTCAGAACTGTCTGCTGTCTTCGTATCCGATTACAATTGTCAAATTATAACCACTTCAGTTGACGCGCGCGTGTGTGTGTGTGTGTGTGTGTGTGAAGCCAATAAAGGAGCCTCTACTCGCTTGCTCAAATTGCAGAAAATAGCAGACAAGTCTCCCTCAGACCACACTCAAACTGTTTTCATTAAAGAAAGCATGCGTTATATAATATGGTTCAAGATACACTATATCTGAATAAAAACAAAAGAAAAAACTAGATGTTCACGGCTGGAATGTCTGGTCATTAGGCAGCATGTTTAGGGCTGACCTGGGCCTATACAACACAACATTGTTAACATAAAGGTGAAAGGCATGAGCGTCACGACTCCCTTATTGTCTGTCTCTTATGTGAGTCAAGGAGAAACGCTCTACATGGTCGCTGGATTAGCTAGAAATAGCAAATAAATTCCCTCGAATTACATTCTTTCATCCTAAGTAAAAAAAAAAAAGAAGAACAAGTGTATCTGAAAACAATAGGCAGAGTGGCCATGGTTGGAATGTCTTTTTGTGAAATGTCTGCTTGATTATGAATGAATTGCTGTTAAACAACAAATACATAATAATGCTTTCGAATTTTGGCACAAGGCCAGCAGTTTCGGAAGAAGGACTAAGACAATTACATTGATCCCATTACTGAAAGGATGAAAGGCTAAGTCAACCATGGCAGAATTTGAACTCTGAGCATAATGACGGACGAAATGCTGCTAAGCATTTTGCCCAGCACACCTAATGACTCTGCCAGCTTACCACCTTAACAAATACATAATGGTCATTTTGAAGAGTCATGCTCAATGTCTTGCAATCCCTTTCTTTTATGCTGGCCCCTAGAACGCTAGTATTATTTAGACATTATGGTGGTAGCAGCATTATGACATGGTAATTATTTAATTAACCATGAGGTTGAAATTATTTACTTAACATTATTATTTCTTGGTGTTTATATGAGAAATAATTGCTGTATTTAGCGACAGTCGCGTATGTACTGGCTGACATTTCCTGTTATGTTTACAGGTCCAGTAAATATCACTCACGTTCTATTCAAACTTTTGCAGTTAAAAAATGTTTTTTGTTTCCAAGTTGTTCTGTGTGATGAGATCCCGCCAAGATGCAAGTATGGCCAAGTGGTCAAGAAATTAGCTGAGCAACTAAGTGGTTAAGCAATTAGCTGAGTTTCAGAGTTCAATCCCATTTCACACCATGCTGGACAAGTAATTTCTTTCATAGCCTCAGATTAAGCCATCATCATTATCATCATCGTCGTCATCATCCTTTTCTACTCTAGGCACAAGGCCCAAAGTTTTGGGGGAGGGGACCAGTCAATTAGATCGACCTCAGTATGCAACTGGTACTTAATTTATCGACCCCGAAAGAACGAAAGGCAAAGTTGACCTCGGAAGAATTTGAACTCAGGACATAAAGACACACGAAATACCGCTAAGCTATTCACCCAGTGTGCTAACGTTTCTGCCAGCTCACCGCCTTATCATCATCATCCATTAACATCCATGTGGAAGCCTGTTGAAGAGATTATTCCTCTTCTTGGATGGTAGACACAACCCATTGCTCAGTTTAACACCAAAAACCAAACACCTTCATTACTTTGCCCCTCTAGTTATATATGTGACATAACTGGGTATTGAAAGCCAAGGTTAGAAAGAAATGAGGTGAGCATGTTCTGTTGAGTGTGTATTGTTAGCATGGATAACAACATGAGAGAGATGGGCTGAGAAAGAAGTGGTCCAATATCGTGTACAAGAAGGAAGGATGTGCTGGTAATGGATTTGTGGTGTATAAGATGAATGATAGTTGGGTGAAGAAGTGCCAAGAATCCAAGTGAAAGGAACTTGCTGAAGAAAAAGATGTAGAAAGTAATAGTTAAAGGCTGATCTCAAGATGTTGGGCCTCACAAAGGAAGTGACAAAGGATCACAAGTAGCAAGGGGCTATGCTAGAAATGACCTGTGTAACCCATGCCATCACAAAACAAAAAAATGAAATATGCAGTACTATAGAGTCAAGAGTCAGTAAAAATATACTAAATCTGTAAATTGCAATATAATGTGTTAAAATGGTCAGCTTCACGGATAGTGATTTGGCTGTTTTCTGCACTGAAAATAACCAAATCAGATGTCAGGGCTTCTATGAAGTAGGATCTGGTTGAAGCAGTTCAATTACCACTAAGGTCTACTTTACCTTTAATCCTTTCAGAGTTGATAAAATAAAGTACCAGTCAAGTCGATGTGACTAACTCCCCTCTTCCCCTGAAATTATACCTAAATCAAAAACAAAACAAACTGGTGCAATTTGTTTTCAATTCTTGCCATTATATTAAACACCATATCACTGCTTCAGTAGCATCATAAAGACATCCTCTTTCATCTCTAACAACATTTCCATTTCTGTGCTAAAGTTTGTTATTGATCTACCAACTGTTATCTTTTATGCTTCTCTTACTGTTTTGTAGGGTCTTTGTCATAATATTGACCCCAGAACTTACTTTCACACCCGTTATATAGTAATTATATTCGTTTCTGTTTGTTGAGTTTACCGATTGAGTTAACATCCCTTTCTGAGAGTTTGCCTCCTTTTGGCAATGTAACCACCCTGAGATATTTACTCTGATGTACAAACACACACACACACACATGCACATGCACACAGGCATTGGTCAGCATCAGACTTTGATAGGAAACGCCTTAGGTACTGCACAGTGGGATCAAGCCTAGAATCATTTGGTTGCAAATCACACTCCTAGTCACATAGCCATGTTTTCTACACTACATTGATTAAGTAGGTACACCTTGTACTCCGCAGCTGTATCATACAAAGGTAGCTACGATCAGGTAATTGAATGTAACTTTCTGAAAGCACACTGAACACAATATGCATTCATTGTTATATTATACCTCATACCAGCTGTCACACTACAACTACCCACACTGGCAGGATGTGGCAACAAGGGATCCACTATGTGATCACTGAAATTGCTAAAAATAACGGCCACATCTCTCTTAATCACATCCTACCATCATATGGAAAAGCAAAAATGATAAGGGGACCCTCAGTATAGTCCTAGGTAGGTTTAGTCACTGATTCTAGCTGGTCGAGAGAGGATGTAAAGGCTTCAAACAGTCACGGCATTCTGTATGTCAAGCAGAGGCTTTCAATTGGCTGAAATTACATAATTTTAAATGTTTTGCTTGTGACTTTTTATAATTAATTTCTAGACAAAAAAAATTAATGCAATTTTCCTCATCAGCATACAAAACTGATATCGTGTAACTTTGATCACATGTCTGCTTGAGCTGAGTTGACCTAGGGTTAAATAACAACAACCCAGATTCTGTTCTCATAAAGGGGTAGGGAGTAATTAGGTTTGAAGAGGGAGTAGGGACACTATCGTATTTAGTAAAATTGAGTACCATGGTGAAGAAAAGAAAATTTATATGGTTGTCAACTGCATTTTTATCTTTTCATTAAGAAAGAGGTGTGAAGAAAAAAATCTAATATTTTTTCTAGGGAGTGGTACACTGATATTTGTCAGTTTGACAACCTCTGCACTGACTCACATATGATTCTATATTAAAGAGAGGCACGTTTAATCTGGTATCTCTGGATTGTGTCTTACATTTCATGAAACCCAGTTGGACTCTGCATACTTCATTACACAGCTTGATTTTGAGACAGTTTTCATGATTATTTCCACTGATCCGCTTTAAATGAGCTGAACTACAATTGAATGTTATTGTGATGGAGAATTCCACTTCCACTCCCAAAAGGGGACAAAGACCACTCAATTACATTGATGGCGGAAACACAATATGAAATTAAGGACCTATTTGTGGTGCAGCATGGTGAAGTTCATTTCAGTTATGACTGTTTGAAGAGAAATGACTACAATTAGCAAATGTATCTTGCCTAGCTTAAGAAAGTAGCTTGTGATTTGAGGAAGATTTGGTTGCTATTTTTTGCAAGTTCAGCAACCACTTAGATGACTCCACTTTTGGCTTAAACAGTTTTATTTATTATAAGGTATGTCTTGATATTTGTTTTCTCTGGTGTCAAATGTATTTTTTTAATGATTTCATCAGAGAAGGAAGGGTTGTATCAACACCCTTTTCCAGGGCATCTGTGACTGCTGAGAGGAAGTTTTATCCTTAGGCCCACATTCAAGCAAACTCTGTAAAACCCACCCATCAGTTGTGTGATAGTTTTAAAGAGTGTGTTGAATGAAGTCTATCACTGAGAATAAGAGCAATCTCTTCAACAGGCTTCCATACAGTCTCCATCTATGAAATTTCACTCATGACTGTAATAGAAAGGGACTTGTCCAAAATGCTGCATTGTGAGATCGAATTCAAAAACTATGGAACTGAAAATCAAACTTTTGAACCACACACCTATATCTTGACATATAATTAGGTTTATTTACTATAAGGTGTGCCTTAATATTTAAACAGTTTCATGAAGTACAAACTGTGTCTTGACATTTGTCCGTTGTACATTGATATCAAAAACAGGTTTATTTACTGGAAGGTGTGCCATAACTCCCAATGTAACAGTAAGCAATTCTTTCCTTAGTTTCACGTATTTTTTTTAAAACTCTTTCATTCTTATTTCCTAGTTAATGTCAGTTGTTGTCTCCTAATCTGTTTTACTTGAAATGGTGCAGAGACATACATTAGAAAAGATTGATAACACATCCTGTTGCCACCCTGTATTGTGTCCTTTAGTGAAGTCTATTAACATTTGCAATAAATGCGTCCTAGCTCCTTGGCAGTATTTAATTCTGCTGTTAAGCATATGAGGACTAAATCACCATTTCATATTTCAGTAGATGTATTTCTATCTCAAGTAATATTTCCTAGATGATCTAGTACTTAGTACTGACTATAATGTGAACTGAGATGGTGTAGAATATAGTATGCTATCTCACAGACTCAACAGAAAGGATGAAAATGAAATCTTTCCTTGGATATGATATCAGTGTATCAAAGGTAACATTTCCAGGTGATCTAGTGGGTCCTAGATCCTGACAGCCAGGTAAACTGAGGTAATGTAGAAAATAGTGTTTTGTCCGGAGACAACGAAGGGCAACAGTCATGGGTGTGTGGTTAAGTGTCTTCTACTGTAGCTTCAGGTTGACCAAAGCCTTGGGAGTGAAATTTGGTAAATGGAAACTGTAGAAGCTTGGTGGGTGGGGACTGAGTCTGTTTAGGGGTGGTAGACTCCATCTGTTACCTGGTTGAGCACCACCACCTGACTTTTGAGTGTCTTTAGCAGAGTCAATTCTGTTGTAAGTAACTGAGCTAAGTCACTGGGATGACAATAACTTTGTTCTGATCATTAGTAAGTACACCAATGAGACAAAAAAATAACAGGGGACATACACTGAGATTGAACTTCTGACATAAACAGGAGCATGCAATCCTGTATTGTGTATGTATTGCCTGAACAGTTAGTGTAATTGGACATAGTCTCTTGTAAGTGGTGAAGGCCATTATTTCATTGGTGTTTTGTTAACCTGCACCACTGAGCTCAGATATTTTCATAAAGTCCTATCTAGGGAGAAAGACATCTCTTTTTTGACATTTAATACTTTGTAAACTAGGATAAGCTCCCATGCATTGAAGCTCAGTCTGATAAAGAAGACTTTCCCTATATGTATTGTGTGTGTCCTGGTTTTTAGGAAAGGTACACCATGTCCCTAAATATCATAAAAAAAGTTAGCATGAAGGAAAGTATATGGCTGTAAAATACAGCCTTAAAACGTCAAAAAACAAACCAAGCCAATGTAGAAAAGCAACCAAAAAAGCAGTGTTAATGATATGTATATCTCTAATCATATGTTACACTAGTTTCACTCAGTGCACTTTGTATTCTGTCTTATTCATGTTGTATCTGGACCTCCAGGTGAGCAAAGCCATGTATTTACCTCTTCAGCAAGGCTCCTGTTCTTCTCCCTCGATCATAGTTTCTTTCTCCAGTCTGTACTCTGCTCAGTCGAGGAGTCTTTCTTATCTTGCAGGTATTTGGTGACCTCACAAGTGTTGGTGCCACATAAAAAGCACCCAGTACACTCTGTTGAATGGTTGGTGTTTGGAAGAGCACCCAGCTGTAGAAACCATGCTAAAGCATACCTAAAATGTGGTGGAGCTCTCTGGCTCATCTCTCATTGTCAAACACTTTGCTCCATGCCAGCATGGAAAAAGGGATGTTAAATGATGATGTATTATCATTTTATGCCTGTTTTTACAATGTGGCATATGTTGGGTATTTCACTCCATCTCAACATGGTCTGGGTATATTTTATTGTGCCACCAGACTAGACAGCGTGTCTGTAGCTAGGGTAACGAATTGCTTCAACTCTGTTAGTTTTTATTCCATCTTATTCCAGAGTTACTTCTCACCTGGCTGAGCTGTGGCTTACTGAACCTACATTTTTGTTTCTTTCTTTGGCATGGGTTTTCAGTTGTTGGATGCCCTTTCTATCACCTGTCACTTTATGGTGTGAGCCAGGTGTAGGGGAGGGCATACATTTGTATGTAGAGAGGCACCAGAGAAGGGTTAGGGTTTATTTGTTTATGTGAAACTGATGCTTTGCTCCTTTACTATTTTCTTGCTATGTGTAATCCATCAGGCAACAGAAAGATGAAGGTTTGCACATGCCTAGAAACTCTGCTTTAAATGACTATTTATATCTTGTGTGTGTGTGTAGACACATATTTTGGTTAAGAGCCTCTATTTAAAATACCTGTCACAGGAGTTATGCTACATTGAATTTCTTAACTTGCAACTTATATTTCCTTTGACTATTCTCTCCTTTGTTATTATAAATCTGCTCCTCCTCTTCCCACTACCTCTACTACATACACACCCATGTTTGTGTGTGTGTGTACACGCACGCACACACACACACACACACACACACATACATATATATAGATATATAGATATATATTTTAAGTAATTCATCTGTAACCAATTGAAAATCCATTTCAATGACAGGAAACACTTATCACTTTATTGTTTTGCTGTTTACATTCAACAACACTTGCTTCAAATGTAAACATATGTGTGTGTGTATATTGTGTATATATTTCTACATCAGTTCAAGGCAAGAGCCATTGCAATATTGTTACTGTGTCAGACAGAGTGCTTCACAGTATTTGTTTTGAGCCTCTACATTTTGAGTTCAAATCCTGCCATGGCCTACTTGGGTGGTAGACTTAATCCATTGCCTTGTTTAACTTCACCATGAGGCCCCTTGGGTACCTTTAGTAGACTCTATTCTGTTGCAATCATTTAGGCTGGAACTCCTTTTTGAGTACACCTTTCTCCTTCCCTTCCCTTAGGCACTGCCTTCCTTCCTCACTAAAAAAATAGTTAACTTATGGTGGATTTCTTTATTTCTATGTCAGGTACAAACAGTTTGCAAAGTAGAATTGATTATTGTATCAAAACGAAAAGCAGAAGTCTTACACTTTAGAGATAACCCTTTAGTGGAGAGAAATTATATACGATATACCTGATAGATATTTTATCAACCCTGAACTTAGGAAATTTCATGTTGATTCTTGTAGTATTTGGGGTAAGAAAATTAAGGGGCAAAACTAATTACAGTAAAGCTTTTTACCCAGAAAATAAAACAGTAAAATAATTCTTCTGGAACCAGTAATGATGTGTGTGTGTGGTTCTAATTGTTGTTTAGTCCCAAGCTGGCTCTGATCCAACAGAAACAATAAAAAAGGGCAGCAGGTATAGTTGTATGGTGACGAGGTGGCGAGCTGGCAGAAAGGTTAGCAAACTGGGCGAAATGCTTAGCGGTATTTCGTCTGCCGTTACGTTCTGAGTTCAAATTCCGCCAAGGCCGACTTTGCCTTTCATCCTTTCGGGGTCGATAAATTAAGTACCAGTTACGCACTGGGGATCAATGTAATCGACTTAATCCCTTTGTCTGTCCTTGTTTGTCCCCTCTATGTTTAGCCCCTTGTGGGCAATAAAAAAATAAGGTATAGTTTTATGGTGATGAAGATCCTTTTGCAACCACATGGTTTCATGTTTGGTTGCACTTTGTAGTATTTGGGGGAAAATGCCTTCCACTGTAGCTTTGGGTTGATGAATACTTTGTTAGAGAAGTTTAGTAGACAGAAACTGAATGGAAGCTTGGCTTATGTAAGTATGTATACATAAAGGGTTAAAGCAGTGGGTTTGCTCCAGTCGTTGCATCAGACATTGCATCAGACATTGTGCTTGATAAGGTCCAACTTTCTGCTAACCTTTATCTCTCTTTCTAACTCTAAAATACATGCGACTCACATTGAATTGGTAAATCGTTACCCATTTCTAAAGACTGCCAACTGTAGTCATATGATCTTTACATTATAGTAATTAATATGCAAATATCTTAACTTTTGTGAAATTATAACAATAACAAGTTTCTTCCATTGATACAAATCTCATCTTCTTCTTCAAGCATTTCCCCAAGCTCTTCCGTGAACTCTGTTCCTCTTTAGTTTTGGTAGATTCTCAATGTTGAATGTTTCTGTTAATAATAGCTTCCATTTCATTTCCCTTTTTAGGATATGGTACTCTCATCAGAGCTCAAAACTGAAAAGATTTATGGGCTTGTTCTACCCATCTCGTCCGATGCATTCACCTCCATAACATAAATATATTAAATAATTTTTTTTTTCTTTCACTTTGGCATATGGCCACAAATTGAAAGGTGGGTGGATATAGTTGGATGAATCCCAAGAAAACACTCATACATACACACACACATCATATTGTGATTTGAGTGTTGAAATCACAATCATAAGGTTGTAGGTTCAATTCCTAGAGTAGGTAGCAGATTGTGTCTTGAGCAAGGTACAACATTGTACACTACACCAGTCTACTCAGTTAAAATGAGTACCAACTTAGTGTTGCCCCAGTCCTTTCTCCATCATTAATGTTCCATTGTGTCAGGAGTGGGAGAGCCAATAGGGTGTTGATGTCAGTTCAGTTATACAGGGGCCTAAAGCAATTACTGAATGTATGGTATATGTTATGAAATCATGCTCACTTGTAAGGGTTTACAGCTATGGTTGGCTTCTGTACAGTATCATCATCATCATCATTTAACTTCCGTTTTCCATGGTGGCATGGGTTGGACAGTTTGACAGGAGATGGCAAGGCTGGAGAGCTGCACTAGGTTCCATTTGTCTGTTATGGCATGGTTTCTATGGCTGGATGCCCTTCCTAATGCCAACCACTTTACAGAGTGTACTGGGTACTTTTTACATGACACTGACATGGGTGTTTATTAAGTGGCACCAGCTCGGGTGCATTTTATATGGAAGCGGCAAAGGTGCCCCTTGCGTGTACTGGCACAGTTGCTTTTTACCTGGCTCTGGACTGGTGCTTTTTATGTGACACTGGCACAGGTCCTTTTTACATGGAACCAGCACCAGTGGGGTTAAGAGGAGTGGCTGTGGGACAAGGGAGATACTTGGCCACCCCAGTAGGACAAGGAAAGAAAGGTAGGAGAGAGATAGAGTAAGAGAGAGAGAGAGGAATAGATGGTGGGTGTTGGAGATGTACTGGGGGCCTACTCTCAGTGAACAACAGTAGGGGGAGGGTATAAATAGTGCAGAAGTTTTGAGTGGGGTGGAATGTTCAGGCTTCTGAACAGTATCCATTTACAAAACTTCAGTCACAAGGTATTGCTTAACCCAGAGCTATGACCATGGTAAAAGACACCTTCCCAGGGCCTCGTAATTTGTAATCAAATCAGGAACCATGAATGCATGAAGCAAATCTCCTAATCACACAGCAAAGTTTGTGCCATGGTTTCAGTTTATTATCTGTAATGTTCAATATAACCAATCCTGCGTACCCAGACAATCCCACTGGAGCAGACCTGTAGCGATGAAACTGTGGCTGAGGTAAAAAAATAAAAATAGATGTAGTGGGCAGTGCCATCAATGAGCATCTCATTGATTACCTCTGTTGTTTAGTCCTTAGATCAGCCCTCATCCAACATGTTCCAGTCGTTACCATCCCTATATTTTGTCAGATATAATGTATTTAGGACTACACGACCCAATGTAAAAACAATGCAGTATGATTTGAGAGAGGTTTGGTTGTTGCTTCTAGCATGCTGAGTGACCATGTAGAGGCTTTCTGAATGGTTTGTATATTACTGCTGTTGTTGTTATTGCTGCTGCTGCTGTTGTTTAGCCCCTGATTGAGCAGACTTATGATTGAAGGTGTTCAAGCTGTGACCATCCAGCCTCTTGTTTTTGGATAGATTGTGTGTGTGTTCTCCTTTTAAGACTGTAGAGTGTGATTTGAGGGAGGAGAGTGGTGGCTATTTCTAGCAGGTTGAGTGTCCTTTCGGTGTCACTCCTGAGCGTGACGAAAATGCTATATCATGATAGTTGATTGGATTCCAATGTGTAAAGGCCCCTATTTACTAATTAATTAGACAATCTAGACTGGCATTCTGCCATTGACTCATCGTCTTCTTGCTTGTTGATTATAAGGAAACCTTGTTATTTGGTTGGTTTTCTTGACCTCCAGGTCGCCAGTGACTTCCTCATTGCAACAGAGAATGGTCAGAAGTTGGGGGTGGGGGGTGTAAATCCATTGTGATGGTTGTGTCGCTGGGCAAGGTAAATAACTTTGCTTGATCTAACATGGCTATTCAGTCTGCTTGAAATAACAGCTAAATATCTCTGAAGGTCACACCTCACTGACTTCATCAAAGAGACTAACCCATCAGATAATTGAAAAAACTAAAACAAGATAGGATCATCATGGCTAGAACGCATTTTGATTATAAATCTACCTGATGAGAGCTGACCTGGGGCTAAAAAAACAACAGCAACAGCTACTCCATGAAAAAAAAATAACAATAATAATTCCATCCTTCGGATCGTGCAAAAATGTTGAATTTGATATAAAACAGTAAACAATAATTTTTTGATCCAGATGACCATCATTAGTACAAGTAGTTGGTCAGTAGTAGCCTCTTAACTTAGGAAGTAATGATGCTTGACTGAGGTCAGGCTTTTGTACTTTGATGTGTAAAGTTGTGGCATGTGTAACCTTAAGTATTCTATCCGAATGTCCTTGTTTGACCCGAGTGAAGTAGATGACACTTAGTCAAGTTATTTTACTCTTTCATAGTAACAGTGGTCAGGTTTTCACTAAGGTCACTGTGTTGGTGTTGGATATATAAGTTTTTTAACCTTTCTATGACAGGCTTCTTCACAGTTTCTATCTACCTAGTTTCGATTAGAAGGCACTGACAATTCATGGCTATGGTTGAAGATACTTGCTCAAGGAGCCATGCATTAAGATCAAACCTGCAATCACATGGTTGCAAAGCAAACTTCTTAACTACCTGGTCGTGTTTGCACCCCCCTGGAGGGTTTTTCTGTGACTTAAATTCAAACCAACCATATCTGGTTTAAATATTCCAACTGTTTTATGTTCAAATTGGCCAGATCCAGCCTCTTACACCTACCCAACAATGTCATTCTAAAAATAAAACTATCACACCATTGAAACCTCGTGTTGCTCTGTGATCACTTCAACATTTGATGTAGGGAGTGAGCTAATGTGTGGCACGATCATTCGATCCCTATAAACAAATCATTTGTACAGGTCATTCGGCAAAAGCTGGATGCTCATACGTCATCCTCGACAGAAAGAGTCCATTATTATTATTATTATTATTATTATTCATTATCATGTACAAGTACATGTGTATTCATCATTATTTTATTTATTTTGTTCAATTTTAGAAAAGTTGAAGCTTGTCTTGAGCATATTCAACTTATTTTGTGTGTGACTTTTGGCCCACCCTGTATGTGTATTTATATATATATATATATATCATCATCATCATTATCGTTTAACGTCCGCTTTCCATGCTGGCATGGGTTGGATGGTTTGACTGAGGACTGGTGAGCTAGAGGATCACCAGGCTCCAGTCTGATCTGGCAAATTTTCTACAGCTGGATGCCCTTCCTAACGCCAGCCACTCCGAGAGTGTAGTGGGTGCTTTTACGTGCCACCAGCATGAGGGCCAGTCAGGCAGTTCTGGCAACAAACGACCAGGTTGGCAACAAAATGTCCAACAGCCTCACTATACACTAGTAGGTTTCACACATTAATCACATCCCATTGGATCCTTTTTTGTACAAAATTTCTTTCATTCTTTTGGTTTAATTTACGTTTGATAGTATTTTATTTTTAGAGTTTGTTAATGTTAAATATCTTTTTCGAATTTTCAAACATATATATCTAATTGTAATTTTTTTTTTTCATTTTTCAGGTTCATCTAATTTGTTTTTAACAAATTGGATTTGACAAGAGGAGATTTTTGAAAATTCAGAGCTGTCACTCATTTGTTGTGGTATTTAAGCTTTTTTTTTTTTTTTTTCTAAATCATAAATTATATTTGAAAAGCAGTTAATCTCCACCAAAGATGGAGAGATCTGCTGGTGTTCCATTCCACTATGACATGTATGGGATGCCCTTCCACCCAGCTCATAGTCTTCATCCTCAACGAATGTCTCACATTCCCGAGAAATCAATACACAATACCCTGGCTTCCGCCAGCAAACATTTCAGTCACAACAATGATCATGCACTGGACACCCAGCGTATGTTGCAAAGTCACTCTGTTGAGAAGTCACTGCACAGTGACCTGAGTCGGTCCCAGTACAGCCATGGTCATGTCTCTCACAGCAGCCACACATCAAACCATGCCCAGCAGCACCGAATGATGTCAATCGCTGAGAAGTCTGTACATCAACACAACAATGAACTGACTAGCAAACACCTCCACCATAGACAGAGTTCATCTCATTCTCATACCTCGTCCGCATCTCATTCTTCACACAGTTCACAGAGGTTATCACTTGCTGCTGACAAATCTATCCTCAACAGTGTAGGTAGTTCGTCTGGTAAGCACTATTCACATGAACATGTGCAGGCCTCACAGAGAATGTCGCACGAAAAGTCATCTCATAGTCCCAGCATCATGGGGAAACAGTTTTCTCATGGAAACTCTCTTGATGCTTCGAGGATGTCACATGTCCCTGAGAAAAATATTCACAACAGCATCTCTAGTAAACAGATCTCTTCCCACAGACATAACCTGGAGAAGGAGAGAATAGCATCACCAGTTGACAAACCAGACAACAACAGCAACAGTGACCTGTCTGGGAGCCAGTTCTCCCATGAGTCAACTATAGAGAGCCAGAGACTGCCACTGCCCTATATTGGTCAGACAGTGTTTCCTGGTAACAATATGTACAGCAGCCAGTATTCTCAGCCGTGTTACTTACCGACGACTGACAGAATGCAGTCAAGCTTGGAGAGCGGACAATCATCTAAGGAGAGTTCTTCTCAAAAGAGCTCCACTGCTAGTATTGATAAATCATTCCATGGTGATGTGTCTCAAAAACAATATGGCCCGAACAAACTCTCGCAGAGCTCCGTAAAACAACATCAACAGCAAGAGGATGATGATGAAGAGGAGGACGAAGATGAACAACCCCGTCATTCTCAACCCCTCAAACAGCTCTTCTGCGATTACTGCGGCAAGAAGTTTGCTCAGGAATATTTGATGCACATGCACCGAAGGAAACATACTGGAGAGAAACCGTTCCAATGCGACATCTGTCACAGACAGTTCTCTCGCAGAGATGTCCTAAAAAGACATCGCAAAAACCACTTAGCAGAACCTAAAGCTCCAATTAGCAGCAGTTTTCCAACAATGTCATCACCCCCGATCCAAAGCCCTGAAGCTCAGTCCCCAAAGTATCAACCTCACCTTCAAATGCAGACTTCTTTATCTCAAAAAAGCAATTCCAGCAGTTATCAAGGAGTCTCACCTGATATTCCTAGATTTGAAGATCTTCATAATGTCTCAGGTGGGAAGAAGTTTTACTTTTGTGACATTTGCCACAAGCAGTTTGCCCAGCGCTACTACTTAGCCATACACCGAAGATCTCACACTGGCGAGAAACCATTTCAATGTGACTTCTGCATTCAGAGGTTTTCCAGAAAAGATACGTTAAAGATCCATCGTAGAACGCACACTGGTGAAATGCCATTCCAATGCGATGTTTGTCCTGAAAAGTTTTCGCAGAGAATTAAACTCCAGATGCACAAAAAGACACATATTAGCAAGAAGAAGTACCAGTGTGACATCTGCCACAAACAGTTTGCCCAACGCTATTACCTGCGCACTCACATGACCATACATACTGGAGAAAAACGGAACCAGTGTGACATTTGTCTCAAGCAGTTTGCCCAAAGGTACTATCTGCAAATCCACAAGAGGCTTCATACAGGAGAGAAACTCCTTCATTGCGATGTCTGCTTGAAAAAGTTCACCCAGAAGCATTATTTGGTTATTCACAAAAGAACTCACACTGGCGAAAAGCCATACCAATGTGATTTTTGTATCCAGAAATTTGCACGCAAAACTACACTTCAGATTCATCGACGGACTCACACGGGAGAGAAACCTTTCCATTGTGACCTCTGTCCTGAACAGTTTGCTCAGAGCAACAAACTACGAGCCCATAAGAAGCTTCATGAGAAGGTTTCTCAGAAACGTACCTATGTTACCACCATCACTTCGATAAAAGGTGATACGACAAAGAAACATTACCAGTGTGATGTTTGTATGAAGCTGTTTGCCCAGAGGCATTATCTGCAGGTTCACAAAAGGTCTCACACCGGAGAGAGACCGTTCCAATGTGAGATTTGTTTCAAACAGTTTGCTCAGAGAAACACATTACAGATACACAAGAGAACACACACAGGAGAGAAACCATTCCAGTGTGAAGTCTGCCTCAAGAACTTTGCCCACAAACACTACCTGCAATTGCATAAAAGAACCCACACTGGGGAGAAACCGTTTCAGTGTGACTTCTGCTTCAAGCAATTTGCACAGAGGAATTCCCTCCATATCCACCGCAGAACACATACAGGAGAACGACCGTTCCAGTGTGACTTCTGTTTCAAAACATTTGCCCAGAAACATTACCTACGGCTACACAAACGGACCCATACAGGTGAGAAGGCCTTCCACTGTGACTTGTGCCCTAAACACTTTGCTAGGAGCGACACACTACATCGCCACAAGAAGACCCACAACAAGACTGCCAGTAAACCTCCAAAGACTTCTTCAAACTCCATCAACAAAACAGTTGAAGAATTTCCTCCTATGAGTACTTATTTGTGGCAACTGTGATCTGACGGCAATTAATGCCAAACAATGGCCTACATTGCATACCTGTGTTTGATAAATTCATTTTTTATTACAAGATCCTATATCTTTATTTTGTGTCTGTGTGTGTGTGATAAAACATTTACAAATCTATATATATCTATGTTCATTCTATGTGTGTATGTAAATGTGTGATATATGCTGCATGTATGTATGCATATATGCGTGTATATTTGTGTGTATATGTATATATATATATATATATATACATGCACTGCACTGGCATAATGTCTAACAAAACAGTTAGACCTTGATTATCTGAATAAGACAGGCAAAGAGTATTTTTGTTTGGATAACTGATCTGATCATGAACAAAGGCAGCCATGTTGAACATAATTGTGGGACCCTGAGATTTCGTTTGGAAAACTGATGTTCAGATAACCAAAGTTTAACTGTGCATTAAACAAATAATTTTTTTTTAAAATGAATGGAATAAAAACATGACCTGGTGTCAATGAGCATTAACATAAAGAAACAAACTGCTGGTCTTAACGAACACAAACATGTACATACAGGCACACACATATACATATGTATGTATATATATATATATATATATATATATATATATATATATAGACACCTACAGATGTGTGTATGCATATGCATTCAACAGCAGTGATAAATGATGACAAAACCAGCACTCGATGCCAAAAACTGAAAGCTAAGCAGCATATTACATAAGGTGCTAATGCTCTACCAACTGAGCTACAATTGTCCATACACATACACACACATACATGCGCATATATACATACAT
>NC_068994.1:4938041-4941402 GCF_001194135.2 Octopus bimaculoides | reverse complement strand
TATTAATTATATATATATAAAATTTTTATTTTGCGGTTTGGTGGTGCAGTGGTCGATTGGCAGCCTAAGTTTATGATCCAAGTTGTATTATAATGTGAGCAACATAGTTTCTTGTCCCTATCCTTCTGTATGTGACTGCATCTCATGTCTCACAGAATTAAATTATCATCATCATCATCATCGTCATCATCATCATCGTCATCATCATCATCATTATCATCATCATGATTATTAATGAAATGTGTGAGCATCACATCTTCCCATTATTTCACTCCTATAAATCTGGGGCCTTGAATCTACACAAGAATGTGTGTGTATGTATGTGTGTGCGTGTGTGTGTGTGTGTGAGTGCCAAATCTACAAACCAGTTTCTTTTGCCAGCTGGAGCTACTTTATGTTTGTGTCAGGGATCTTCTTTTATGGTTTCTATTCCTCCCCCTCCCTCCCAAAAGAAAAAAACTCAGGTTTCAAGCCCATATTAAAAAAAAAAAGAAACATATTATTATTATTATTATTATTATTATTTTTACTATTACAAAAAGCAAAAAAAAAAGAAGAAGAAAAAAAAACGAAAAGAAAAACTATGGTGAGACTGGCAGAAAACAGCAGTCGTTATATTTAATGTTTTCTAAGTAATTTACTTTTGTTTCATTGCCATTTTGGATGTGAAACGCCACCCAGGTAGACATTGTGTTTCACATTTGACGAGGCTGCCAGTAAAATAGGTACCAGTAAGATGTTATTGATTCAGTCGGCTTCTTTTGTAAAAATATTGGTTGTTGCAACTAACTCTGAAGCTTACATTAATGGTGGGTGAGCTGGCAGAATTTGTAGCAAACTGAATGAAGTGCTTAGCACCATTTCACTCGTCATTACATTTTGAGTTCAAATTCTGCCGAGGTTGACTTTACCTTTCATCCTTTCAGGGTCGATAAATTAAGTACCAGTTGAGTACTGGGGTCGATGTAATCGACTATCCCCTCCACCAAATTGCAGGCCTTTTGCCTAAAATAGAAAGGATTATTGTTGTTGTTGTTACTGATGTTAGGGGAGTTGGCCCCGCCTGACTAAATAATAGCGGGATGCAGGAACTGCAATAAGTGGGTGTGACTCTGTGCTGGAACAAACCCATTGTGGCATTGTGGTTCATTTTGTAACTACGTGGCTCTGGGTTCAGTTCCACAGAGCAACAAATGTTTGTTTTTGTGCCATAGCCTCAGGTTGACTTATACATTGTGAGGCTGAAGGAAACTGGTGGAAGCCCTTCATGTATGTGTAAGCATGCAAACGTATTGGTATCCCATGGCTACGCTTGTCACTGCCTAAGTGAAATGGTGATATAACATTTGCGTTCCTTGTTGATATTACAACCAGTCGATCTATGCAGGAGAATAAAAAAGGGGCTCTTACTTGTAAATGGGTAAGGGTTGCTGACAGAAAGGACATCTGGTCGTAAAGTATTGCCTTGAATAAATCCCCAGCCAGCATGGAAAAATGAATGTTAAGCAAACAAGTCCGTTTGGATGTGTTTCACTGATGTACATCTTTGACAAAAACTGAAGAATGGTGCTTTAGGAACAAAGTTCATTGCTATATTTATTCAGCATCAAGTTGCAGGTACTCCCTTGCCACACTCACTGTTAAAATGCAGTGTATCAGGGATTGGGCCATTGGAAACTTGCAACCAATGATACAGTAATTCACAAAAAAATGCGAAATATAATGAAATAAAATAACCCATGCCAGTCAAGAAACATGGGCATAGAATAGTAATAATTAATTTTGTCTATTTATATATATATATATATATATATATATATATATATATATATATATATATATATATATATATATATCCAAATATATATATATCCAAAAGGTAAGAAGTGGAACAAGTAGTCTGGACTACAATTGTTTCATAACAAGCTGAAGTCTGTTACATAAGTTGTGATGAACACAATCCATCTTAGCTAATCTTCGGGTCTCTGTTACCTCAACATTGTTTACATTGCTGCTTGCATCTGTGGATCGTACCTACCTATTGCTATTTATATATAAAATACACCACCACTGCCACCACCATTTCCAACAGAGCCATTTACGCGATGACACTCTACTTTTTTATGATATATATGAAATACAAACATGCTTTGAAGGTTGTTTGTTCCTTAACTTTTTATGTCACTGCATCTCACTGAAGACAAACTGACAATGCTTGTTCTTCAAGCTATACCTTGTGGTATTGAATCTGTAGAATTGTTAGAAATTTGGACAAAATGCCTGCAGTATTTAGTTAAGGCTCTTTACTTTCTAAGCTCAAATTCTGTCATGGTTAACTTTGTCTTTTGTCCTTCTGGTGTTGATAAAATATCAGCTCGTCTAATACTTCCTTACAAGTAAATGGAATCATTAGAGAAGACTTCACCTCATGGAAAAGGGGTTTCAGTCCAGCACTATAAGCTAACACTTTGATCTATAATCTGTGGTCCATGTTGCTTCAAGTGATGGAATTACACCTTTTCAAGTAACCTGTTGGTATACAGGAATGTGAGTTCAGTAGTCTTTGTTACCATGGACACAGCCCAGCAGTGCTACTGACAAAATACGAAATGATAACCCCATGCTGGTAGGCTGTCATTGTTAACTTTGCTATGAGGTCAAGTCACCTTCAGATCACAGCCTGCTCTGTGTCTTTTAAAAGAAATGGATACAATGGCAAATGTAATCCTGTACTTACTATGTCTGAATAAAAAAGAAGGAATGGTCATGGGTGGAATAGATTTGCCCATAGGTCTACTATGACAACAACGATATAATGTATCATGGATATGATCATCATTTAACATCTGTTTTCCATGTTGGCATGGGTTGGATGGCTTGACAGGAGCCACGCCAGGCCAGGGGCCACGCCAGGTTCCACAGCCTTTTTTGGCTTGGTTTCTACAGCTGGATGCCCTTCCTAACACCAACCACTTTACTGAGTGTACTCAATGCTTTTTACGTTGCACTATCACCATGGATTTTTATATGTACATGGCCCCATCATCAGTGCTTTTTATGGCCTAAACCCCTACAAACAGCATCAGCATTATTATGATACAAGGGAAACTACATATGGAACGAGTGTAGGGAGCTTTATGTTGCCTTTTCATTACCATAAGAGAAATTTCAGCTCACCACTGTCAACTAATAGATAAAGACATATGCACAGACAGACCTCTGTGTGTGTATGTATATATATATATATATATATATATATAAATAATCTGCCACAGCACTCTTCTCTGGACACTAGACACTCTCTAGAAATGAATTCACTGCCAAATATGATTAGAACAATAAAAAAAAAGAAAATTTCAAC
>NC_068994.1:4927987-4937501 GCF_001194135.2 Octopus bimaculoides | reverse complement strand
CCTGGACATTTTTTTTTTTTTTTTTATCACTTCATAATTATTTGAAACAAAAATCATTTTAATGAAGAACAATCAGAGAACACTTGGAGAAGGACTTTGTTAAAAAATATGTCTGTGTGTCTGTGTGTCACATCTATTTACATACATCTATATATCTGTATGTATGTGTTGTGTGCATGCATATACGTATATGTGCACCCATGCATGTGCACACGCACACACACTCACATAAACATACTCAACACCAACCAAGAAACGAATTTTGGGCAGGGCTGCTTCTATGGTTTTTTCAAATTTTCTTCTGTATATACATCTGACTGTGTGTGTGTGTGTGTGTGTGTGTAAGTGATGGCGTTGGTCATGACCTTCATAAATAAAGAGTGTGTATATGTGGTGTGCATGTAGAAGGAAGTGTGTTTATATATACATATTTACACACTATATGTGTGTATGTACACACACACATATATATATATATATATATATATATATATATATATGTGTGTGTGTGTGTGTGTACACATACACATATAGTTTCAGAACTTTGTGTAAGTTTGAGTGAACGAATGAATGTTTCTCTTTCTGCATTTCCATGTTTCCATACATTCGTGTGTGTGTGCATTTTTATGCGCACAAAAATATTTATGCAAATTTTTCTTAATTCATGTTTTCATGCCTGTGCTTTTTTAAAAAAATTTTTCTTTCCCTTTCTGTGTGGGTGTGGATGTGTTTTTATACTTGTGTGCATGTAACCATCTATGTATATATATGTACACACATAATGTTGCATCTAATATCCCATTCATACATGAGAGAGGGAGAGAGAGAGAGATTCTATGGTACCTTTTTGGTGTGTATTGTCTAGCAATGGATATCAACTGAAGATAACATGGCTTACTTTGAGACTTCATGTTGGCCCCTACAAATATACACACATATCTATGCACACCTCTTGCTGGTTCTCTCGGTCCTTAAATCAACTTGCTTGTATGCACACAAATACAAAAGCACACAAATACAAAAGCACACAAATGAACACATATATAAAATATATATGTATGTATATATATATACATATACATATGCACACTTTTGTATCTACAAGCATATACAAATACACAAGCATAACTGCACACACACACACACACACACACACACACAAACATAGAATCACATAAGTACACACATACATCCTCTTCAGTTGTTCATTCATATTGATGATGACGATGACGACGATGATGATGATGATCATCATCATGACATCAGCATGATGGCAGCATTTGGGGATTGGCTAACAAAACCTTTTTGTTGATGTGTCAGTGGTTCTGAACTTTTCCAGCTGCTGACCTACTCACACCCTACGACATCTTTTCTCATGAGACTACCAAGCATAGATCTCAGCAACAAGACTCTCCTGTCTCTGGAGCTCATATATGCTAAAGTCTTTTTTGAAGGAGGCCTCACCGTTGTCCATGTAAGCATTGATTAAGTATTTCCTTCTACAAACACAAATGTAGGAAAGACATTTCTAAAATATTATGGCAACGAGTCTCAGTCAGCCATAACTCTAACCTCTCTACATAAAAGTGTGTGGATGTTGGCAGTTCAAGTGGCATCCATTAAATTTCTTGATGTAGCTGCTGTAAACAGGGCTCCATCTCTCTGATATACAGCAGAGTTGGCAGAACAGCAGCTCTGTAGGCCTTCTGCTTGGTTTGATGGTCGAGGCCCTTCCTCGCCCAGATGTTCTTGTGAAGTCCGCTAAAGGCTATGATGGACTTGGCCTTCTGCTGTTGACTTCATCAATATGGATGATTCTTGAGAGAGTGTTTGCCAAAATATCTGAGCTTGTTTGTTGGTGGTATGCAGATTCTGATTCTTGACTGTGTTTGCAGGCATGGTTCACCCCTTCTGAGGGGCTGAATGCTATGCATTGGTGTTGATGGTGAGGCTAGAAGAACCTGTTTTATGCATCCCAAACGCTAAGCCAGCTCTGTGAGTATGGCCATCTGCAAACGGGACCACACATGCTGTATCAGCTTTCAGTTTGGTTTCATCCTGGAGTTTTTTTTTTTCCCAGGTTGATAAACCTGCCCTCAGTGTTGTAGCACTGGGTGAGGCTATCTTCTCAGTCACAAAAAGTATCAGTCAACAAGCTGCACACACACACACACAAACACACACACACACACACACACACACAGAAAGAGAGAAGGCTTTATATTAAAGTCTTCATATCCTAGCAAAGAAGTGCTTTATATTAACTTTATTACTCAGGTAAATTTCCAGTCAGAGATATTTTTTATTGATATACCAATGGTTTAGGGATAGTGCCCTCATCCCTTTCCAAATTCTCTCAATCTTGTGGTTACCAGCAAGGAAGTATCGGTGGGATGCAGTTTAAAAAAATTGGGTATTGACAAAGTAAAGGGGATCGGAGAAAGGGTTGAGTGTGAAATGCTAGGGGGTGGGTGGGCAAGGTTTGTCTGTTATGTAATCAAATTTGAATGCAATAAAAACTGTGCATGACAGGTGCACAGTTTCAGATGCATAACGTTCTAGTGTTGTGACTTACTTGAGGAACAGCTGTTGCTTAGAACTGCTGTGTCACTGGAGGCCCAGCATTTCTGGTGGAAGTGCTGATTATTGGAGCACTGTGGTGGCCACGAAGAGTAACCTGAGAATGGGATGTGAAGATATCACTTAGGAAAGAGGAGTTACAATTGAATAGCCATGATCTGTTGATTATGATGGGAGAGGAGTGATAGGTCAATCCTCCAGTCTCACAACAATACGATCCTTCTTTGGAGAAAGTATTGCTTTGGGTAACATGGGAGTAGCAAATGGTTTCATGGGTGTGTTGTGGCCTGTGTTTTACTTGATAAAGTAAAGAGGAAATATATATGTAACATACATATATACATGCAATTGCACACATCTATGTGTATGTCCGTGTATGTATACACATGATTATTTGTATGGTAAGAGAATCAGCTCAGTGGCTCAAGAAATACTTCCTCCATATTACTTAAGAGTCCTTCTTCCACCAGAACAGCAATCCCCCTGCTAACAACAGATGCTCCCTTGCACATATCAAATGACACTAGACATATTCACGACTAGTATATAGTAAGTAGGGTAGCAAATCCACTGCCAAAGTGTGTCCCCTTTAAGGATATTTCGACATGCTCCTCACCTTGAAGGGAGATGCTCAAAAACCGTGTCCTCTGTCACCATGAGTGCTTGTATAAAGTCAACAATGTATGTGTGTGTGTGTAGTATAAGTATATATATATATATATATATATATATATATATATATATAATGTGTTTATTTATATGCTTATGTGTATGAATATATATGCCCATATGTATTTGTGTGCACGTGTGTGTGTATATATATATAAACATGTATGTATTGTACAGTTATTTATAGATATCAGTACATATAAGCATTGAAATAAATGCGTGCACACACACACACACACACACACACACGTCTATGCATTGATAGTATTTCTATCCAGGTGCTAGTGTTACCAACACTTCTGAGTATTAAAGAAGAGGGGAAAAAAAAAAAACTGGTTGATATTAACAATTATGAATTTTGCCAGTCAGCATGGATGTCTGAGGAGTGAGGATTGAAATACTGATGTGTATATTTGTATATTTGTTGTCTTTTTTTTTTTTGTTCGGGGGTGGAAATATTGCCCACACAAAGGTGGCTCTAATCAGCAAATAATTTATAATGAAGTTTGTTTTTGGATATATGCAAATAGAATTCTAATTAAAAAAAAAAAGTGCGTGTGTGTTGTATGTATATATGTGTAGATAGATGTACACATATGCATACACACAAATGTAAAGCTATGTATATAGATGCATAATTTTTCTACTGCTGTGTATATGTACACATAACTGTGTTTATATGTGAATTTTTGTGTGTGTGTGTGTATATATATATATATATTCTTATAATGTGTGTTTACTCTGCTCTTGGTGTTTATATATATTATACAATGAACAGTGAGGCATTAAATGTATGCTTATTGATAAATTGATACATGTGCATGATTCCTGATGTTTGTGTGTACATACATACACATACATATATATATGTGTGTGTGTGTGTGTGTGTGTATTATCAATTGAGGGTTTGAACACAGCTTATTCTTAGGGCTTTCTTAATGTGGTTTGGCAGAATTGATAAAGTGAAAAGATGCCTTTTTGCATTGAATTATGTTCTCAGTTCAAATTCCATTGGTCAACTTTAACTTTTATTAGTTAAGGGGTCCATAAAGTAAGTACCATTCAAAGAATTGGGCTCAATAGTAATCAACTGTAGCTTCTCATTAATTTGTCCTTTCACACATAGCTAATTCTTATAACTACTATTATTAACAGGAAACCTTTCTTACATCTCGTTATATTAAGTGTTCAAATCCTTGGTGAGTGATGCCAGAACCTTTGACATACCAGGGTTCATTCAACCAACTATATTTGAACTCCAGCAATTTCTCTTCTGATGCCCATCTCAGAAATTATCATCATCATCATCATCATCCACTTATTCATTTCTTTTGGCTGTTTATGATTTGAGTTCAAATGCCACTGAGGTCGATTTTGCCTTTCATCCTTTCAGGGTTGATAAAACGAATGTCAGTTGATCACTGGGGATTGATGTAATTTATTAGCTCCCCACACGCTCACGCTTCCTCCAAAATTTCAGGGCTTGTGTCTGTAGCATAAAGAATTATTATTATTATTGTTGTTGTTGTTAAGGCAACAAACTGACAGAATTGTTAGTGCTCTTTTGAACTCGTCTCGGTTCAAATCCTAGAGATCTCACCCTTTCAGGGTCAATAAAATAAAGTACCAGCCAAATATCAGAGTTAGTGGTATTGACTCTCCCCCCACGACCACCTCCACTCCTCTGCTAGCTTTATGTCTAAATCAGAAACTATTATTATTATTATTATTATTATTATTATTGTTGTTGTTTATATTTTAGTTTAACAAGCAATAACTTCTTCGACTCTTATGAAATTATTCAACAGAACATTTTTAAAGAAGGTCTGTGTCTTGTCCAGTGTAACAGCTTTGCAATTCCTGATATTTTTTCCTTACCGACCTCATACAATAACAACTCGGCCCCCTTTCCTTATATTTTCTTCTCCCCTCTTGCTCGCTGTATCTCCTTCCCTCAGCAATCATCCCTGTGGAGGTACGGTGTCAAGACCAAGTAAATTGTTGTTAGAGTCCACGACATTCTCCTCACTTTCCAGAAAGCTCTAGAAAAATTGAATAACAGTTGATGGCCTGACTAAACTGTAAACTCAATCGGGTGACAGACATAATACTACTGTAGAACTGCTGTGATACCCCTGTTCGATCTGTGTGCCTTCAAATCTACATGAATCACTAACAGTGTCACCAGCAAAGCATGCCCACATCATTCCATTTGCTTCATCTCTGTCACAATGATTAGAACTCAGAACTTAACATTGCAAATTTGGAGCTGTCAGGCCCTAGGTTAAAAATCTCCTCTAATCCTAAGTTTACAGTTTAGTGACCTTCATTGAAATCAATGTTTATCTTTTCTGTTTATATCTTAGCTGTTTGAACATTGCAGTTGACTGATTCAGGTCACACCTCTCGCTTGCACTGTTTATATTCTGGCAGGGAAAAATAAAATTTAAAATAAAAACACAAACATCTATTTTTAACCCATGAAATCTGTCTATGGTCGAAACATATTTGAGGGACATCACCACATTTTGGACAAAAAACCCATTTATGCTATGTAACAAAATTTCTAATTATAATTTCATTGTTGTTTCATCTCTTAAACAGTAGATGTTGAAATGTGTTGTTTTCAGTTTGAAGGAATTAAGGCCAACCTCTGTTGTTCTGTGGCTTTTATAGCTCACAAAACATTAACTGTTTGTCTGTAGGCTTCCTTACAGTCTCATACATAACTTCAATACCTTAGTTTAGTGTGTTTCTGATAAGAAGAAGACCTAAATTTAAGTAACTATCGCATGTGTCTCTGACTGGTTCAGTCCCAGATCATCCTAAATGGTTCTTAACAACATTAAAGCACTATCAGAAATGAGGGTTTTCAGTTCAGATCCAACCTCTAGATGGATGGATATATATATATATATATCCATGGAGGCACATGACTTTCAGTGGTGTTGCACTCATGAGAATAAGATTGTGGTTTCAATTCCTGTTATGTTCTTGAGCAAAATCTTCATGGACACTTCTTGCTATTGACAAAGCCCAAAGAGACAGAAATATATATTTAGCAATGCTACCAATGCTACCAATGCTGCTGGACAATTTTTCATCTGCTACTGATATATCTCTGTGTTTTTTTTAAACTCTGTATGTCTCTTAGAGATGCAATCTCAGGACAAACACTGCAGCTAAAGATGTGTCTGCTTTAAGTGTGATACGCAGAAATTTTTTAAAGTTATCTCTACAGATCTGTCTGTAGAAACTAGACCCAGCACTGAAAGTTTTGTGATTGAATTGCACTGCTAACACAGGGGGATACGCAGTATTGACTTATGAGCTTTTAATTTACTTGGTTGGATATATGACTGCATAATGAACTACAGTGTCCCTACCAGCAATTTACACACACACACACACACACACGTATAAGGAATGTAGTGGAGATCAGGGAACTCAACCAAACCATAACAATGGTCTTCAATGCCAATAGGAATGGTTTTGCTTGTTATTTCCTTAGTTTAATACTTATGATAATCTCTTTGCACACGTACAAATAACTTTAACCTATTATTGCTCCCAAATCAATGAGAGAATCTCTATGTGGTTACATAGCTTATTAGAAATAGCAACCAAATCTCTCCCAAATTGCATCCTAGATACTCCCTAATAATGTGAGATGGTCATCGCTGGAACTCTGTCCATTATGGGTGTATTCTATCTGGGCTGACCTAGAGGTGAGGATCAACTACAATATAAAAGTAATATAGTTTAGGAAATTTTTTAGAATTGTTACAAACATCAGGGCAGTCATGTGTCACTAAACCTCTTCATTGGTTCTGCTTGAGTGAAAAGATGTGTGTGAATATATGTGGCTAAGAATTAACAATGCACATATGTGTTTATATGTATCTATATGTTTGTGTATGTGTGAATTTTGATCATGAGCCTGTCTTTATTTGTTTTTAAACATACATGTGTGTATGTATATATATATATATGATTAATTTTAAAATCATATATGTACATATGTGTGTATGTATATATATATGTACATATCTATATATCTATGCATTTACATGTTTTTATGCATGTGCATATTCTTATGTGTGTGTGTGTGTCTGCTTGCCTAGCCAGCAGGGTGGCATCTTTCAAAAGCTACAACAATGCAAGCAAGTGCATGGTGACCAGTGGTGTGCAACCAATGTCTGATAGTCTGGTCAATACAGTGACAGTTGTGTGTGTATGTGTGTGTGAACACAAGTATGGTCAAGTGGTTTAGAAGTTCACTTCACAGTCATATGATCTCAGGTTCAATCTCCCTCTGTGCTTCTTGAGACTGTGTCTATTCATCTAGCCCTGGGTTGATCCAAGACCCGTGTGGGAAATCAGGCAGACAGAAACTGCAGGGGCCTAATGGATGGATTGCACTTCTGACCCAAAAGATGACCGGCCTTATCACACTGTATCAAACTGATTCCACCTGTGAGTTACCTTAAGAATACATGTGTCTGTGGAAAACTCGGTCACTAACATTAAAATTCCATAGGCAGGTGGTTCTGTTGATTAAAGAACTGGAATTACTCATCTTCAAAACCAACAGAGATCCTTATATTTTTTTGCTTATATGTATGTATGTGTGTGTAGTTAAACTCTTTCAGTTCATCCATTGTATTTTTTTATACCTCTGAACAAGGTATGGTAACTCTTCTCGTTCCACTCCTTACTCCACAGTCAAATTGGCCGCTGGTAATTAAAAGAGGACAGCTATTCGTAGAAACGTTTATTCCAACCAACACCCATATGCAATCCCTTTGGAAAATGGATGTAAAAGAGCAATGTGTATATATTTATACCTATGCATGCATTATATATATATATATATGTATATAAATACACATGCGCGCGCACGAACATATACACCCCCCACACATGAACATGTATGCAGGCCTTTATAATGTGGTTTTATATTTTTACTTTCTTAATGAAATGTCCACTTCTTTACTCCTTTATATGTCAATGTTGTTGTTTTTTTTTTTACTACCTCAACAATTTATATGAGATGGGTGTGTATATGATTTTGTGTATTTGTAGGTGTATATATGTGTATGTATTTATATATACACACACACGGGTTTATATAACAAGCATGTACTGGAAGATGTGTATAGATATATATATATATATATATAAATGTTTCTATGTATACATGCCACCATGTTTTTATTTCTATATTTTTTCTATTCAATCACATATGGGTATTGAATGAACTCTGGTCGTATTTTACCTCCTCCCCCATCTCTCTCTCTCTCTCCCCTCATTTCCCTCTCCTCTTTCTCTCTCTAATATCACTAATAATAATTATAATAATAACATTAATTATAATAACAATGTAATGTAAACTGTTTTTCTACTTTTTTCAGTAATAAATCATTGTGGGAAAGACTGTGTTGTTTCATTATTTGTATGTAACGTGCGTGTATGATTGTATGTCCTTTATTGTTGGATATAATGAACCAAACAACCCCTGAAGAAATTCTGAGAAAGAAATGGGGCTGGATCAGCCGCACTCTAAGGAGACTCCCAAGGTGCATTGCAGGACGAGTAAGACTGGCAACCTTGAAGGAAAAAGTGAAGTTGGACAACCTAAGAAGACCCGGAAAGGATGTACAGAAAATGAAACAAAAGCAGTTGGTGTCTCTTGGCCTGAAATCAAGCTGGTCACTCAAGATTGTGTCCACTGACAAGAAATAGTCATAATCCTATAATACTAACAACTATGCTTTTTATTGCTAATAATGTTATGACTGTTTCATTACTGCATCTGTTCCAGAATTAATTATCCATTTTAGTGAGAATTAGAATTTTGGAAAATAAAAGTTCTTTTTACAACTGCGACTTCCATTTTATTTACATGAAATTATACAAAAAAATATTTTTAAGATTTGGCTGTTATTTCTAGCATCTGGAGTAAACTTCTTGGCATATCTTCATGCGCTGGTTGAAAATCATGAAAGAAATTCTGGGGTTAATACATTCGACTAAAAATTCCTCAAGGTGGCCCCAGCATGGCCAGTCCAATGACTGCAACAAGTAAAAAGACTTTAAGAAAATAAAATCATTGAAGAATAACCAAAAAATATAACCAAGGTGGGATATAGAAAATTTTCTAGAGATTTGACTGTTATTTCTAGCATCTGGAGTGAACTTCTTGGCATAACTTCATGCGCTGGTTGAAAATCATTAAAATCATCGAAGAATAACCAAAAAATAT
>NC_068994.1:4924616-4927887 GCF_001194135.2 Octopus bimaculoides | reverse complement strand
TTCCATTGTATATGTTGCTGTCATGATGGGAGAATCGGCAAGTGAATTGTAGAATTGTTGGCATTGGAAATGGTCATTTTCACGCAATAAATCGTTCTTAGACGCCACCTGCGCGTAAGAGCAATAGCTAAGTCAATATTAAGATGTTTAAGACCACGTGATGGGGACATCGAAGAGAGAAAGAAACCTGAAATGGTTTGTTAAGCAGGGGAGATAACTCTGCTTCGCCTTATTGGTTTAAGTTTGCAGATGCAAGTTTGGCTGGTTGGCTGATTATCCGTTTGACAATCAGAGTTTAGTAGTTCGATGAACTGAAATAGCAAGTGGCTGTGTATTCCACAGATATGAATGACAAGGCTGTTTCTCTCTGAATTATAGTTACAATCCATTCTACTGATTTCTATACTATTTCCGTCTATCTGACTCCACTTACAAAAAGTATGGGACGAACCGAGGTTGAAGAAAACAACATTTATCCTAGATACCAAGCAGTTAAATCGAACTTCCAACCTTGTGGGTGAAATGCAAACTTCTTAACCATTTGGCCATGCTGTACCTACCTTAAATTTATGAAGATCCATCAAACTACTTTCCCCAGCTATTGTTTATATTTATCTTTTTTTAAAAATTGCGATCTTTCTCTTGACACGACACCACGGCAGTGAATGTTGAAAGGGTTCCATTGGAATCGATCCACTTCCACCATTCATTCAGTCCACTCCTCGGCTCTAGATAAGGCTTCCAACTCTTATTTATGTACAATTGACAGCCCTGCTATCACTTAAGATATAGTTGTCTCCCTTTGACTATAAAATATTTTTCTAACTTTACGGAGATGTACTTGCATAGCAAGTGACTTGATCTGAGATCGTGTGCTGGAACGAAAACAATTGCAGCGTGGAAGGTGTTTATAAGCCATTTAAAGACACACAGAAACTGTTAGATTCACTTCAACATTTAAATTTAATTTGTCAAAATATTTTCATCGCTTTGAGACCGCGACCTGTTCACTGACAAAATTCTGTGTTGTCAGTGAACAAGTCGCGGTCTGAAAGCGACGAAAATATTTTGACACAATTTAATTTTAAAGGTTGAAGTGCATCTAACGGTTTTTGTGTGTTATTTTAAATGGCTTAAAACACCTTTCACACTGCAATTATTTTTCTAACGCTATTCAACAATTTTCCAACATGTGAGTGTTTATACATGTTTACAAACACACACATCATTAGTTTAAATGCCTGAGATTGAGCTTTCGTTATAAGGATTACAATTTTTTGTTTAATGCATCAAAATTGCTTTCATTTGGTCAAATGACATAGTTCGGTGAAGTTTATTAGTTTACTTAAATTTGTTTCACATCAGTTTTGAATAATTATTTGTCTTGTTAAACGGTAAATGTAAAAGAAATTTTAAAAAGGATATTTCATGTCTATTGACGCGATTAATTGTCAGAAAAATAGAATCGCATTAATTCGTGGTGTGCCAGACGACAAAAACTCACACTTGATTTAAAATAAGTAGCAAAGTTGCTTCCCTTCGACTGTATTCTAAGCATATGACAAACAATTTTACAACGTGCTTTTTTTCAAGTGGCCATGCGTGTGTGCTTGTGGCCATTGCCAGTACCGCCTGACTGGCCCTTGTGCCGGTGGCATGTAAAAGCACCCACTACACTCACGGAGTGGCTGGCGCTAAGAAGGGCATCCAGCTGTAGAAACTCTGCCAGATCAGATAGGAGCCTGGTGCAGCCATCTGGCTCACTAGTCCCCAGTCAAATCATCCAACCCATGCCAGCATGGAAAGCGGACGTTAAACGATGATGATGATGATGACCTATTTTATATATATATATATATATATATATATATACGTATGGTAAGGTTAAATGGTTAAATGGTTAAACATGGTTAAATAGAGATAGAGCTCCAGCATGGCCAAATGAAAAAGAAATATTTAATGAAACACTTCAACACAAGCATTAAAATTAATAAAGATTTTTAATAACACATTACAAATGACGTTATTTGCATATCTGCAATATGCACGAATATACGTTTGTTTCGATGAATGAGCCTGTGTGTGTGTGTATATGTACACACATTTGTGTATATTTGATGTATAGACATGTATGTTTGATTGATGACGACTGTAAAACAGAGATGATCAACAAAATTTTATCAGAGATGAGATATATCTTGGTAAAACATATTGTAAAGGCATTTATGACTTAGAAGCTGCATAGATATGAATTTAGCTGTACATAGAGAGAGAAATAGAGAGTTTGAGGTATGGCTTACATAGTGTATAGAAGGAGAGGCATACATTGTGCAGTATCACTGATATTTTGTATGTGTGTGTGTAGAGAGAGAGAGATATAGCGAGGTACAGATGATATACATAAGAGAGAGATATTGTGCGTGGTACCACTGCAATGTCGAGTGTGTAGAGAGAGAGGGATATAGAGTGAGGTACCACTGGTATATTTGGTGAAGATAGAGTGATGTACCACTGAAATATTGCATATCTGGAGAGAGAGAGAGAGAAATTGAGGTACCATTGGTATATTGTGTAAGGAGAGATATACAGAGAAGTACTACCGGTATACTGTGCTGAAAGAGATATACACGAGGTAACACTGGTATACTATTGTGTAGGCAAGGTACTACTAGTATACTGTGTAGAGAGAGATACAGTGAGGTACATATTTTGTGTAGAAAGAGATACAATTAGGTACCACTGGTATACTGTGTAAAGAGCGATATACAGCAAGGTACCATTAGTATATTGTGTAGGAAGAGAGATATAGTGAGGTACCATTGGTATACTTTGTAGAGTTCACAATGACGCATATGTATATATATAGAGAGAGAAGGGAGATGAGAGAGATGAAGTACCACAGATATATGTGTGTATGTAGATGTATAGCAGAAGTACCAAGCTTGATAGTGCGTGTAGAAAAGAGAATTATGCTAGATTATATGTGTAGACAATATATATATATATATATATATATATATAATATTAGGGAATAAAATCCAAAATTTACAGGGAAAAAGCAAAACTAAATCAAATTTTCCGATATAAAATATAAGTATATAATTTAGAGAAAAACCACTATTAAATAATTCAATAATGAAGAATGTAATTCATACCCTCTAGAAAATAAATATATCATAAAAACCTTTTTCTAAAAATCAATAAAGTACATAAAAGAATAACTACCTTTTTCCCTGTAAGTTTTGGATTTTATTCCCTAATATTATTATAT
>NC_068994.1:4919196-4921318 GCF_001194135.2 Octopus bimaculoides | reverse complement strand
ATATATATATATATATATATATATATATATATACATGTATATATATATATATATATGCATATATATATATACATATATATGTATATATATATATATATATGCATCATAATTGTGTGAATACATATGTAAATATTTTCAGCGTGTTTATGTGCACATGTATATAGATATATAATGAGGTGAGAAAACATATGTACATGTATGTTGATATATATGTACACAAACATGTTGTGTTAGAGGAGACAGGAGAAAGAAAGAGATAGAGAATTATACTGGGGCCATATTGCAGTTGTACATGAATGGAGTTATGTTTGAGGATGGACTGGGCCCCACAGAAGATTCCCTGGGCTGTATTCCTTGACATTTTTGCACAGTGTGGGTTTCATAAATACCTCATGTGTTCTTTTATGGCTCTCCAAACTACTCATTGTTGTGCATTCCTTGTTGCACACGTCGCACTGGAACGACATGAGGCCAGCATGTGTCGTCTGGTGGATCTGTAATTCATCCCGTTCACTAAATTGCAACATACACACCTCGCAGCAAAACAATTTGCTCATAACTGCATGCACGTGTTTCTTATGTGCTTGCAGCTGCACTTTACGCGTGAACTGCTCAGAGCACATGTCGCAATCGAAAGGTTTTTCGCCTGTGTGCGTCCTCATGTGAATCTGTAACTTATCCTTGCGTGCAAAGTCCTTCTGGCATACATCACACTGGAATGGCTTCTCCCCAGTGTGAATTCTACGATGAATCTTTAAATAACATCTCTGGACAAACTGTTTGGGACAGAGGTCACAGTGGTAGGGCTTCTCACCTGTGTGGGTCCTTCGATGTATCTTCAAACGATCACTTCGTGCAAACTTCTTCAAACAGATTTCACACATAAACGGTTTCTCTCCAGTATGAGTCCGTTCGTGGATCTGTAGTTTGTCTTTCAGGACAAACTGTTTGGGGCAGTAGTTGCAATGGTAAGGCCTCTCACCTGTGTGTGAGCTCAAGTGAATTTTTAACTTGTCCTTCCTAGAAAACTGTTTAGTGCAGAACTCACAATGAAATGGTTTCTCTCCTGTGTGAATTCTTTCATGGATTTGTAACTTGTCTCGGTGAACAAACTTTTTGGCACAAAACGTACAATGGAACAGCTTCTCGCCTGTGTGCAGTCTTTGATGCAACTGCAGTGCACTTCTCCTGGCAAAGCTCTTTTCACAACTGGCACAATGAAATGACTTGACTGGTGTATCAGCTTTCTGAATGACTGGCATTGATTGATATTTAGGGAGACTGTTGACACCTTGATGGGGGACTTTGTCATTGGTGCTCAACTGTTTGTCGTGGCCCTGCTGGAGATAACAGTTTGGGACAAGCTTCTGTGTTGGGGCGACATTAGACAGCATTCCATGAGGCTGCAAGTAATAACTGGACAACTGGTTGTTATAAATGCCCCCATAGAAAGGTTTATCATTCAGGGTGGATATACGAGGAATAATTGAAGTGCTAGTTGTTGCTACTGTTGTAGCTGGTGGTTGTGGTGGTGGTGGTGGTGGTGATGCTACTGCTGCAGTTGACACAACTGCTGCTATTGCTGATGTCGCTGCAATTGGTGGTGTTGATACATTGTTGGCCTGTGACAATGCTGAAATGGCCGACGGCAACGGCCCTTGGTTAACAGCATACTGAAGTTTTCTGGTATATTCTATGGGTAAAGAGTTTTCAGTAGAATATTTTATAAGGTGGTTTGGAGCAGAAGACATATTGTGTGTGGTGGTGGTGGTGGTGGTATCGGTGGTGGTGGGGAACAGAAAGCAGAGAGAAAGAGGGAGAGGGAGAGGGAGCAAAAGGGAAGGCTTTGCTTTTCTTTAGTTGGTGACCTTTTGAAATAGTTTTGTTTTAATTGAAATCATAAAAACCTATTTGGTTCATGTCTCTGAACCAGTTTGATCTCGTTATCCAATAAAACAAAAAAATATAATAAAATACAAAGAATTTCAGCTTTTGTATTTGAAGCCAGGGTTACACACAGCATCTATGGATGTGTGTGTGGTGCTGTAAATGGTGATTCCATTCATGAGGCCAGAGACTGATAATATCAGTCCAAGTCAGCAATCTTCCTCTGGATTGAACC
>NC_068994.1:4905035-4918672 GCF_001194135.2 Octopus bimaculoides | reverse complement strand
GGTGCCAACTGTACACTGGTAAGAAAAGTATGAACACCGTGCATTCTATTTTCTCTTTGTTTGGTGTTTTTCCATCTACGTGGGGGAAAAAAATCCATGTTAATTTCTACACCGTTGAGAAATGGCACAGAATTAATATACAAGGGGGTGCTGAAAAGTTCTTGGCTTTAAGGGTGTTATGAAAAGCCTGGCTGGAGGCCCAACCTTCCGAGTTCTTTTACAGGGCTTAGAAAATCTGAAGGACTTCTGCAATAAGTGTGTGAATCTGAGAGGGGAATATATTGCATAAAATCATAATTAACTGATCTTCCTGTATTTTCTTTAACCCAAAGCCAGGAACTTTTCAGCAACCCCTTGTATGTACTGTTGTGTAAATATCACCAGATGGTTGTAAATGAGCATCGCAGTGTTGTTTGTTTCCCATCTTCCATGAAAACCATGTCTGGCCATGGGGGAAATATTACTTCGCTGGTAAACAGGTGAGGGTTGGCATTAGGAAGGGCATCCAGCTGTAGAAACTCTGCGGCGGGCAAAAGTTTCCAAATAAAAAGGTCCATGGGCGGAGACGGAGATGGATATAATTTTTACACAGTATCTTCTACAATCCTTCAGCTTTCGTTTCATTTAAAAGTTATTTCGATACATGTAATATATTTTTAGTTTTCTCAGCTACAGTGTAGTTGGATCTCAAGGGGGTGATACAAACCTAGAAATATATTTATAATGAAAACCAAATTTCAATTCAGATGGCAATTACCAGACGATTTCTGTTCAAGTCTGACCGTTTTAAGTCGTAATAGAAACGCGAGCTATGTTGCAATTAGGCTTTTGAGTATTTTATAATTGAAAAATTTACTATATTTTGTACACAGGAATATATCAGCCTGCGGGCACAATTGCACCCGCGGGCGGGGTGTTCCCACTCTTGGTTAAGCCATTATTGTCTCAACATAGGATCAAAATCGTGATCATCGCAACATTTTCGTATGTCTATGACTACAATGATCGAAGTGTCCTTTTTTTTTTTTTTTTTTTTTTTTTTCAATATTAAGAAGTGGTAGTGGGGATTTGAGAGAATTTCTCTGTTACTTCTAGCATGGAGCCTTTGCTGTTGGCGCACCAAAATCATTAATGGAGCTGCAGCGGGGGGGGGGGCGTAAAAAGCTGGTGGTTTATATATAATTACTCCGTTTATTGTTAGTCATAATCTGATTTTAATCAAGTTTTGCTGATTTTAAAAACTCTTTAGAACTCGTGTGTACATAGACTAAATAGATTTATACGAAATATTTTTTCTTTGTTATTGTATATAAAATATGGTTCATATCTGTATTAGCAGGACGTAATGGTCAAACTGCAATGTTTTTATGCAACAGAATTATCTTGTAAACTGAACGAAATGGTTGAAAAACAAATAAATACGAATTTTAATATCGATTAGAAAGAAATAATTATGTAGTTATATCAGAGAACATCCTTTGAAAACAATAAAAGTTACGGGACAGAAATGGAGGAAAGACTTCTGTCCAATAACTTTTCAGTTAAACATTTAAAGAGGCAACAGATCGTAGATGGCCGATCAAACTTTGACATTTTATAGTATACAATGCTAATAACGAGTAAAAAAATTAACGAAACAAAAGCCGAAACCAATATAACAACGGTGGTGTTTGTGTGTATTTAAAAACTGTGAATTAATTATTTGAACTTCATTGTTTGTCATTTAAAAAAACAAGGGGAGACAACTCGTCACTAGTAAGAGGGAGGAAGGGGGACGAGTAGAGAATGGCCGGAACTGGAAATTAACAAAGCTTCTATGTGGTTGTCCGGTCAGCTAGAAATAACAGCCAAATTTTCATCTAATCACACCTTACTGTTAACAAAAAACGAATTTAAATAACGTAGTTTAGTGGGAATCGCATGACTGTGATATGTAGAACACATTATCGAAAGCGAAAATCGCCAAAATTAAAAAATAAAAAAGTTACAGCCATTTTCCCCTCAGTGTCTAATCCCATTGGCCACTAAGAAAAGATATATTGAACCAAGTACTTCTACAAATATAAAAGGGACGTTTCGGTCATGGTTTTAGAATGCTTTAATAATAGTAAGTCTGGTGGATTAGTGTTGATAAGGGGCAAAATAAAACGAAAGATGTTGCGTAGAATACAGAAAATTGGTGACAAACGAAAGGGAAAAAAACGAGGGGAAGTAACTCAGTCAATAAAAGAGGGAAAATGGGAAGATGAAAGCGGAAAAGAAATTACGCGGAACTACAGAATAATATCGTCCTAACAGTTGCTATGTTAACTTCCAAAATTGTTGATCATCTCCTGATGGGCTTCACAGAGCAGAGCTGTGATCAGAAGTACTGCAACATGATCAGACTGTTTTTTTTTTACGAGTATATTAGTGAATGTGTTCTTTCCATTAAGAGTTTATGTGTAATCTGAAGGAGATTTGGCTGCTATTTCTAACACACCAAGCAACCACATAGAGACGTCCTTGTTAACTTCCAAAGAGCCGAGGGGAGGCAACTCGTATCAATTACAGACAAAGCGAAGGCAAAAGAGAAGATACAAAATGGCTGGGACAAGTGGGAAAAACATTTCAACATCATTTAACATAATTTCGGGATGTTTTGTACAACATAATAATGATAATAATTCTAGTAAATTCTCCCACAAAATAAATAATAAGCACTAGATAACTTTAAGGCAATATATATAGTCGCATTGTTCTGACACATTTCCGCTGTCCCGAATTAGAATTTCGTCTCCTTTCGAAATTTCGGACATAAATAAAAAGAAACTTTAAAAAATCATTCGTAGTTTTGTTTTAATTGAAATCATAAAAACCTATTTGGTTCATGTCTCTGAACCAGTTTGATCTCGTTATCCAATAAAACAAAAAAATATAATAAAATACAAAGAATTTCAGCTTTTGTATTTGAAGCCAGGGTTACACACAGCATCTATGGATGTGTGTGTGGTGCTGTAAATGGTGATTCCATTCATGAGGCCAGAGACTGATAATATCAGTCCAAGTCAGCAATCTTCCTTATTCCGTTCTGTATTTAACAACTGATTTTTTAAAATATTTACATCGTTAATTACGATTCCAAAGCGGAAGAGGCTTCTCAGTGGTCGCTTGATCTGTTAGAAATGACAACCTAATCTCACTCAAAACAAACCCAACCCGTCTTAAACAAAGCAGAAGATTGGATAACGAAGTTCAAGATAGACTGCCTGAAAATAAGACCGGCTGATCTGCTAGAAATTGCAGCCTCATACCCAATCACACAGAAGACTACCGTTTTAAATTAAGAAGTATATACTGGACAAGGTCATCCAGTGTGTGCGCGTGTATATATATATATATATATATAAATAAAGATGTATGTATGTCTCATAATTACGGTTGACCAAAGGCTAAACAACAACGAGTATTATTAGACAAAAACGATATATATATATATATATATATATATATATATATATATATATATATATATGGAGAACAGAGTAGAGAGGAAATAAGAAGGTCGATGCTGGTAATGTTAGGATTAAAACAAACGAGTTGGGATAAATTGGAATAAGTTAAGATGTTAAAGAGAGGGAGATTGAATGGAGATCACGAATTAAGGTCACCAAAAAAAATAATAAGAGTTTTTTTGTTTAAATAGAAAAAAAAGGTTGGAATAATAAGAGAGAGTTTTACAAGAGTGGATTGGGATTATAATGGTGTTCACCTTTTGAAGCCAGGCGACGGCCAGCCATTATTATAAACGGTAACAGTTTCTCTCCTTCTCCCTCACGGCAACAGTGGTGATGATGGCGGCGATGGTGAATGAGTCGACCACCTCTTCTCTTCAGCAACACACCAGCCTAATATAACACTCTCTCTCAGTCTTTCTCCCTCTCGTTCTTTGTTGTTGTTACGTTTCTTTCTTTATCTCTCTGCCCCCCTCTCTCTTTTCCTCATTGCTTTTTGTCTCTGTCTCTTTCTCTCTCTGTCCCTCATTTCTTATCTCTTTCTTTCACTCCCTCTTTCACATACAACTTTTATAGATGAAAGCATGCTAACGAAATACGATCCGCATATACACTCACATTCATATACTAAGCTTACACTTACACACACACACACACACAAGCACTCACACTTTCACAAATAAGTTCTAAGGAAAAGTTGACGGGAACTTTATACATGAGAGTTATGATAATGCGCTGCATCAAGAAACTTTAAATTAAATAACGAACTCAATAAGCTAGGAGGTCATAATAGAGTATATTTAATTATAACGGAATATGTTGGAAATTAACTCCGAGTTTCATCTTGCGGCTGGACACTACGTAACCAACTGCAAGAAGTAACATAATTCAGTTACATATATTTCACACACACACACGCACATGTATATGTAATTGTACACACACATACCACTGTATGTTTGATGTAAACTTCAGATGGCTAATATAAACTTTCTGCTTATTTTAAGTGGCGTATGGTGGTGGTGGTTGTTGTAACTGTGCTTCACTACTCTGCTATGAATATAAACATTGGGCTAGCTCTTTTTATATATAACACGATTTCAACCTCATTTAATCTTGATTCTCGAGTGTGTATTTTTAGACGTGAACAAAAATTACCAGAATACATATTATGAAACTCCAAAAACGGAATTTATTCCAAAGAAAATTTACCATCTATGGTAGTGTGATGTACTCTACTTAGAATACCCAGGATATATAGAGAGAGAGAGGGGTGGGGTAAGTGTGTTTACTGACCGGGATCAAATCTCTCGTGAAGTTAAACATGTAGCAGTTGTTATGTCCCAGCATGAACTGCTCTGAGCAAGGATATCAACGAATTCTACCGATACATATTTTTCTTTTATCCTTTCAATAGTTCTTCACCATGACAAACTTGTCTTCATAAGGGACTTCAATTCTTCCCATGGAAACGATCACCAAACATGGCTCACTGCCATAAGTTCTCACTCTATGCTTTCCGAACAGCCTCCAAACATCATCTAACAAGTTAGATGCATCCCAAATCCATGGATTGTCATTTGATTGATTGTGTAATAATGGAAAGCAAGATGAGAAGAGCTTCTGCCTAACAAGCAGGTTTCACTGTCCCTGCCATCTTTCAAGGATTTTCTGTTACAAAATTCTGGTTTGAGAAAATAGCTGAGCATTGTCTTATCCTAGGACAGCTTGAAACATAAAGGTTTTTGGGGTTTATTTCCACTTCACTTCTGTCTCTTCTATTGTATAACACATTTCTAAGTCTTCTATTGTATGATAGTGGGCATTCAGGTATGACACATCTCTAAGTCTCCTATGACAGTGGTTCATCTATATTACACCTCCTTAAAGTCCATCCAAAAACCCAGCAAGGAAAACTATATACATTTGCTCAACATCCTAGAAATAGCAGCCAAATCTTTCCTCAAATCACAGCATACTATTTTTGTAAAAGCAAAATACAGACAGACAGACTGATACACCAAGTCAGACAGACTGATAGGGAGAGAGAGTTAGACAGACAGACATACACAAATAGATAGAAAGACAGGTAGAAAGAAAGAAATATATAGAGAAAGAGATAGAGAGAGAGAGAGAGAGAGACAGATATACAAACATAGACAGACAGATAGATAGATAGATAGATAGATAGACAGACACAGATAGATAGATAGATAGATAGATAGATAGATAGACAGACAGACAGACAGATAGATAGATAGATAGATAGACAGACAGACAGATAGAGAGAGACAGACAGATAGAGATGAATACACAGACAGATAGATAGATAGATAGATTGATAGAAAGACAAGCTGATATCTGTTGTGTAAGGTGAAATGTGATATTCTAACCGTGTGTGGTGGTATGGGTAGAGACTGCAACCAGGGAGAGTAAGGGGTGCTTAGTCAATATCTGACAGGCTCGATTAGAGGTGGTTGGCTACCCATCACTGAGTTTGTGAATCAATGGCCACACCAGAGATTTTAGTGTGTCTGTGTGGAGAGAGTAGAAGCAGCAGCAGCAGTAGTAGTAGTAGTAGCAGCAGCAGTGTGTTTAGTTGTTTTTGGATATATAGTTTTGGTAGATGAAAGTACTAATACAAAAACTATTCATACAAATCCGTCCTCTTTCAATTCGTGTGTGTATATGAGTATGTGTGCATTTATGTATGTGTTTATATATATATATATATGTATATATATATATATATATTCACACACATATGTCTATGTTTTATCCTTTTACTGGTGTCAGCCATACATATATATTTGTATGTGTGTGTTTATTTTTCCATCTACCTATATATCTATCTATCATCTATCTATCTACCTACCGCTCTATCTCTTTACCTACCTACTTCTCTCTCTTCTCCATTTCTATCTATCTACCTACTTTCTCTACTTCTCCATCAACCTACCAATATACTTACCTACCTGTCATTCTGGCAACCTTTTTAAGACAGTTAATATTTCACAATGATATATAAAGTGATTGCTTCATTCGTCTGTTCCTGGTAATTTTATATACCAATCACTTCTGATGTTAACATTTGCTACTATACTGTGTGGCTAAAAGAGTCACTTGTATTTAATTCAACAGTGGCTGAGGAGGTGAATAGTCACTGAATCACTTAGATGTCTCATGGTAAATATTCCATATTTTCTCTAAGGGGTGATTTTTAAGTTCATTTCTTCCTGTTTGTTACACTATTTAGTTTAAGAAGCTCACTTGGCAACAATGGGGTCTCCAGTTCAGTTTCATTTCTCAGTACCTCAGGTAATCAGCAAACATCTTTTACTATAGCACCAGGCAGATCAATGCTTTGTGAGTCAATTTGGTAGACAGAAACTGTGTGGAAATCCTTCATATATACACACACACATGCACACATCACCATCACCTCCACCTCTATCACAACTACAGCTCATACTATCACTATTATCCCATTACCATCTCAACCATCAATCTACTACTGCCTTTACCATCTCTGTGCCTACTATTACTCTCACCCCAACATGAGGAATAGTAGAAGTGTCATTGAATAGCGAGAGAGTGGGTTCAAAGTGTGACACACTGACACACAGAAATTTGTTTTGGCATTTATTGTGTGTGTGTGTGTGTATCTTTCACGTTTATTGGTTTCAACCATACATATTTGTATGTGGGTGTGTTTATTTTTCTATCTACCTATATATTTATCATCTATCTATCGAAGGGGGTCTCTGTTACAGGTGCAGGCGTGGCTGTGTGGCAAGAAGCATGCTTCCCACCCACATGGTTCTAGGTTCAGTCTCAAAAGCCTTGTGAGTGGATTTGGTAGATGGAAACTGAAAGAAACCTGTCGTATATATGAGTATGTGTGTGTGTGTACCCACCACCACTACCATACTATAGCCCACACAACACCAGTAACTTACTGCAACCCACTCGACACCTCTACCACACAACAGCTTAACACCACTATCACTGTTGTCACTAGAGCTTACACAACACCACTGCCCCCCCCCCCACTACAGCCTGACAACACCACTGTCATACTACAGCCTATGCAACCACACACAATCATAAGGAGGCTGAAAGGAACCGTTCCTACAGTTTGATCTGCGACAGTAATCTGTTGGAATAACATTTGGCTGGGCTTATAATCAAAAAACGCAAGGAGGAGAGAAAGGGGAGGGGAGGAGAAGAGGAAACAGGCTGAGGGGGAGGAAGAAGAGAAGGAGGAATAATAGCAATAACAACAGGAAGGAGAATGACAACAACAACAACAACACGAATTCCACCAATATTAGCAACAACAACAGTAACAATTCAATAACAGCCATAGAAATGACAATAGGAATAAAATGACAGTTATAACATTAACACTAAACAAACTACAAGAGAGACATGAACAAGAGGAGTTACAACAAGAACAACAACAATAACAATAATATAAACAACAATAGCAATGACAACAACAATAATGGTTGGAATAATGTAAGTAATAGAAATAGTTTAATAAAAGTACTAACATCAAAAGCTGTAAGATCAACCACAACAACAACAACAAAACCAAGATTAGTATTAACAGCAACAATATGAAATGGTACAGTTTATATTACAGCTTGCCACAAGCATACCCACAGGTCACAGCCACTCCACCACTGATCATATATAGATGGTTCTATTCAATAAACAACTAAAATATTTAAAATGAAGGGCCATCTGGACATCTTTGGACCATAATTTGTTGCCACGGCAACTTGTTACCACAGCAACTCATCAATCACAGTTTCTATCATTATATGTCTTCAGATCAAGCTTGTTCAGATTTGCTCCGCTCAATCACATCATTTATATCGGGACCATCACTTAGTGTCGGGGTGGTGGAGCGAAGAGACAGCATCTTGTGCCCAAACAAAACTGGTTGATAAAGGTTTTCGTCGCATGGCCAACCCACATAGGATGGCCACAGAGGTGTATTACTAATCTTGTTATCACTTAGCTCTCTCTCTAGAAATACCCTGTAAATTGCATTTGTGTCTCAACCTAATGACATCTGTGATTGCAAGAAGACTGACGTATGGTCTTTAGTTGGATGCTTTTACCAGATGAGTTTTTGCAGGGGTTTATTCAGGCAGTCTTGCTGTCTGTGTATGTCTTAAACGATTTTAATTCTGTCCATTGATGCAAAATGCAAATTTTTATTACATACTGAGTACTTCAAGAAGCAATAATGATGCTCTGCAAGAGCTGCAGTAGTTCTTAACCATTTTTTTTTTTTTGCCAATGGAGCCCTTGGATTCCTATTTCGGTGAGTGGGTGGGACCCTCGTAGACATTTGATGTCTCAAAAACTTCTATGATATTCTTATAATTAAATATTATTAGGAATTGTATAAAAAAATATTTAGATATTTTGTGTATTGTAGGAATATAACCAGTCTCTTACAGATAAATTGTAACAACAAATTCTTATATGAACTATCAAAAAACAAAACAAAACAAAAACTCAGCGCACGATCAGAATTTCCAAATAATTTACACCAAACATGACCAGAAAGACTTCAAGCTACAATTCCAGAACTCATTAATTATAGTCCAAGACGAGTCGCTGATCTTAAAGACAGCTAAAGAAGGAATGTCACAATAAAGTATTAATAGTGTAAAACCGTAATTGGCCAAGATATATTTCATAGTGCACTAAACTTCCTAATAAAGTTATTACTGCAAAAATCTTGGAGAGAGAGAGTGTGTGCGTGTGCGTGTGTGTGCGTGCGTTGTGCGTGTTTTCTGAATTTCCTGTCACATGAATTAATAAAGCAATCGACCTTTGAGCGATAAACGACTCTTATCATCTTCTAACGAACAATCAAACTATAGAAATAGGTCCTTTGTATCTTTAGTTAGTTAAAACTATTGTGAATTGTTACCCTGTAAGTGTATACATACATACAAACACACACACACACACACACATATTTTACAAACATTATATAATGTCCAACATATACACTCGCTTATAGACGCATACATTTTTTCTGTGTGAGAGACACAGTATCATTTTACGTGAAACAAGAACGTATAAATGAGATAGATCAGTGACCAGATAAATAGATCGCTGATTTTTAAAGATGTAACTGAGATTGTGAAAAAATAAACCTTGCCAGAACTGAAATTAACTCGTCAATCCTTGATAATGAAATCGAGTTTTTAGTCCATATCGTATTTAGTGATAATGAATTGAGTTGTTAAACCCGAGGTTAGTAGGCCTGTCATCAAAGACATTTTTTTATCTCGGCATTGTATGTCTACGACTACATTATGTAAATATTTCCTTTACTTTTAAGACATAATCAGGTGCGATATGCAGCAAGTTTAACCTCTGTTATATGAACGGATGCAATTGGTGGTGGTACAAGGCCTGAAGTTTTGGGGGGAGGGAGTTATTCGATTACATCGACCACAGTATCCTGACAGGATAAAAGGCAAAAATCGATCTCGGCGGAATTTGAGCACATATAAAGACGGACGAAATGTTGCCAAGCATTTCGTTCAACGTGCTAACGATTCTTGCAGCTCGCCGCCTTAGCGGTGGCTTTAACAAGAGTCACCTTGGCTGAGGAATATTGGGAATATAGAAAGTGTGATGGGGTTTACAAAGTTTCTACAGATCTTCTTGGCCATTTTAAGTGACATGGTGTGTTTGTAGTACGTGATGTCCACCAGCAGCCTTTGTTTTCTTCAATCGTTTTGGTGTTGTTACAGTGATGGCTGAACACCTAATTTGGAGTAATGGTGGCTGACTTCCTCCTGGCTGTTATTGTTTAGCCTCGAGTTGCAAAATAATTTCGAACCGTGTACGTACAGTCAGTACCTTCGTTTAGCGTCTCTGCCGTCCATACATAAATATTTTTAAACCCGCAATTTAATGTCATGAATAATAAACGAGTGGTTACTGTCTGCACGAATGGTGAAAATTATTGGATTGGAAGAGAAATTAGCAATTTAGCAAGCATGAAAGTGGTACTTCTAAAGCTAAAATAGGCTGAGATCAAGCTGTCTGCAAATCAACAGTGCAGAATATATATTCAGAGCTCGAGATTTTATAAAGAAAAGGACAATTTAATTGCTGCTTCATCATCAAATTTTCAAACAAGAAACAAAAACATTGTAATTATTGGAAAGGAACGTCCATTGATGTTGAACGAAGACTGACTCATTCTAAATTAAATGACCATCAAAACGAAGTCTGTCAGTTTGCCGCAACCCAAAGAAAATGAAACTAAATAGGGAGATATCGAAAATTTTTGAAGAAGCTTCCCAGGTTTAATAAACAATATGGAATGAAATAACACTAGGATTGTATGAGAAAGTGCAAATACAACAGCAAGATGTCCTGCCATATTGAAAAAAAAAAATGAAGACAGTGTTTATACTGGTGAACAAATTATAAATGTTGACAAAACAGGATTGTTTTGGAAATGAATGTATAGGAAATTTAAAGGATAAAATCATAGATATAACGACAAAAATTGATTGTGTATAATTTCTTTTAATTTCCTACAAACTGACAAAGAAAAGAGACCTTGCCTGATTTTGCTAGTAAAATTCCACAGCAAATAGTTTGAGAATATAGGTCATGTATGAAATTCAAACATAGAAAAGCTTAGATATTGATCTCTAAAACAGAGAAAATTGTGTGAATGTGTTTGTGAATGCACACAGATTTTGTGTTTTAACAACTAAAATACGAAGGAAATGTTTGAGTCAACTGAATAATATACAACTGTCTAATATAACTGGGGTGACATCAGTTACAGGTCATCCTTCAGGCTGATTAAGCCTTCCTTACATGCTTCTACTCTGCCTCGCAACCAGACAGCAGGCATGGCTCAATTTGGTGCATGCCTCAACACCTGTACCCTTCTCGATGATGAGTGCATTTTCATTGGAGTAGCCCAGCACCTCAGCCTCCACATGTCTCACAAATGCCGTCGTGGGGCTGTCATTGACAAGTTTGGCCTGCACCTGTTATTGTACTGAATTAATGCAGGCTGGTTGCTCTGAAAGCCATCATCAAGAAGAACCTCGAAGCAGCTGACTTCTTATTACTGGAACCATTTGTGCATTACTCTTTTACACTCATGCTGCTCCAAAAGATCTACTTGTGAGTTGGATCGTTGGTTATTAACTGGATTTGGTATTTACATAACTACAGTATCCTCTCAGCATTTGATGTCTGCAATGTTCATCAGTTCTATGTAATTATACCTAGCCATTTTCTGGTGTCTTCTATGTTGATATGGCTTGATTCTTAACAAATCCTTTAAACTGGATGAAGTACACGGATATTTACCACTGGAATGAAACTACACTTCAAGTACTATTCTCTCTTTTTTCAGCACATCACACTCTTTACCACTTCATACTAAAAATATCCGCCTATGGATATAATAATAGATTACCTTATTTTTTCTGTCTCCGATGAAGGGAAGTACTGGATCTTCCCAGAAACAGCTGTAAGACTCTATCCATAAAATTCTTCAACCTTACCTTTGCTCTCTTTATCTTTTTGTTTTTATATATTTACATATACACACGCTAATACACGACTTATAATCCCCAATCCTGTTCATACAACGACTGGGGCAAAACTAATCGGTATACAGCACTTACTCGGTATTACCTGTATCCTCCTGGGTTTGGTTAAATCCAATACCCTCCTCAACCTATATATATCACTACATATATATATATATATATGCATACACACAAACATACATACATACATACAGACAAACATACATACATACATACAAAGGTGCACATATATGTGTGTGCGTGTGTGTGAAAAATTACTGTTAGGGCCGCTTACATCATAACAAATTTTCTATGCAAGATGTTACTTTGTTCAAAACCAGACCCCTGCCAAGTCGTTTTCCATAATTTATTTCTCCCATTAGCCATTTCCTCTTGCCTCACCACTGCTTGTATTCATACACAGCAATCTTCCATCACAAATCTGAATCTTTCGTCCGTCCTTAGCGACATTGATTTTTCTTTTTGCGTCTCCGTTTGCAGACTTTTTCAAAAGTTAAACATCTCCATCTTTGTCTTCTGGTCCTCTCTCTTCCTGCCATTATCCTTCTCTTTCCCTATTTCTTTCTATTATCATTTTTCTCTCTCACCTCCTCTTCCTGTCACATCTTCATGTGTCTCTAATTTCTTCTCTTTTCTCCTTTCCTTTATTCTCTGTCTTTAATTCTTTCTCTCTTCCTTCCTCTACATTCCCCTTTGTCTATCATATATCACCATACATACCCCACCATCTCTCTTTAATGTCACTTTAATTTAAACCTTACTCTTTTTTTCTCACTCCCTCTGTCTCACTTCTTTCTCAATCATTCTCTTTCTTTTTACATCTATTTAACAATCTTCTCCTTTGGTATACACGTTTCTTCTCTCTCTATCACTTTTTCCTCCTTTCTTTCCTACATTGATTTTAACAACACAAATATAATCAGCCCCTTCTATTTGTTATTTCTATTTTATACTGGAGAGAAGGATAGTTCCTATGACCCTTTTTTTTTTCAGGCCTTCAAGACTAGTGGTGGAGGAAGTAGTTATCACAAAAGCAGAGACATGGTCTTCAATCTCATATTACAGCAAAGAGAACTCCACAAATGATAACCAAAGACCAACAAGGTGGTCGTGGTTGGTGGTTTTACCAAGCGATGACTGAAGTCTACCATCTCATTTGTCACTCTCTCTTTCTCTCTGTGTCCACTCCCTGTCTCTTTCTCTTTTCGTTCACTCTTTCTTTCCTCAACCTTCTCCCATAGACCTCTTCCCTCTGACTCTCCCATCTTCCTTCTATCTATCTATCGTTTCCTGTATGGCTACTCAAACTATCAAATTCTCTCCTGTTATCAGTTTTTCTTTTTTTTTTCTGAGTATCAGACCAAATACCTGCAAGTGTCTAGTGACGTCTCCTGACTTTCTGAGTGCAAATCTCTCGCCAATGTCAACTGTGCTTTTCATTCTTCTTCCTAGGGTTGATGAAATATCAGACATATCAGACAAGAATTAAGATTAAAACATATTCATATCTTAAATG
>NC_068994.1:4903746-4904463 GCF_001194135.2 Octopus bimaculoides | reverse complement strand
TATATATATATATATATATATGATGGGGTTTTTTCAGTTTCCATCAACCAAATCCAAGGCTTTGGTCAACTTGGTGTATAGTAGAAGACACTTGCCCAAGTTTCCATGCAGTGGAACTGAACACAGAACCATGTGGTTGAGAAGCAAGCTTCTTACCACACAGCTATGCCTTCAACTATGTGTGTGTGTGTGTGTCACCAGCAGTAAAGAAGGGTGGTGGCAAGAAGTACAGTTACACACCTCACACATGCACGTGACCATATTAAGTGAATTGCAACAACTTACACATGACCAGATACTGTTTGCAAACATTCATTCCGTCTTACATGAATAGCATATTATCATATCATCCGATGATTGCTCAGATATACCCCAAGTATGAAACTCCTATTAACACGGCTTTTGGCTCTAGATGTGCATGTGTGTGTACGTGTGGGTTGTATATTTCTAATCTTTTCATTCACACTTTGTCCTGCAATCTCTCTCCTTCTCTCTCTTTGTCTCTATCTCTCTCTCCTTCCCACAACACTCCATCTTTACCACTCATTTACACATATACTCTCTCTCTTCCTTTTCAACTCTTTGCTTTCTCTTGCTTCTATTTTCTTTCTTAGTTTTATCTTCTTCACTTTGTCATATTTCTCCCTCTGCTTTTGCTTTTCTGTGTCTTTACTCCTCTTTATTCCCCCCCCCCCACATTTAATTATCAATAGCTCT
>NC_068994.1:4902518-4903008 GCF_001194135.2 Octopus bimaculoides | reverse complement strand
AGGTTAATGAGAAAGCTAAGAGAAAGAAGGAGGAAGAGAAAAGGGGGAGAATGAAGGAGAGAGAGAGAGAGTGTGGGAAAGAGAAGGAGAAGGAGAGAGAGAGGAAGAGAGTGTAAGAAAGGGTGGGAGTGGGATGGTGGAAAATGAAGGGAGAATATTAGGGATAAGGGTAGGATAGGTGTGTGTGTGTTGGCAATGTATGTGAGTGTATATATATGTATATATACATGTGTGTATATATATATATATATATATATATGGCTGTGCAGATGTTACATGATGAAGGCTGGTGGGGTATAGAAAAGGGTAAAAGGGACGAATAGAGAGAAAGAGTGTGTGAGAGAAGAATAAGTGGGTTGGGGGCCAAAAAGGGAGCAATACTTGTGAGTGCATGTGTGTATGTGCACACATGTGTGTAGCTATGTATGTATGTATGTTTGCATACAGATATATGTGTGATGAGGATGATGATGCTGATGATATATATATA
>NC_068994.1:4902346-4902508 GCF_001194135.2 Octopus bimaculoides | reverse complement strand
TATGTATGTATGCATACAGATATATGTGTGATGAGGATGATGATGCTGATGATATATATATATATACACACATACATGCATATATATGTGTGTGTGTGTGAATATGCATGAATGTATATGTATGTACGTATGTATGTATGTGTATATATATATATATATATA
>NC_068994.1:4899035-4902336 GCF_001194135.2 Octopus bimaculoides | reverse complement strand
GATGTGCTTGGTGTGTGTGAAAACGGGTGTGTATATGGGTATATGTATGTACATGTCTGTGTATATATGGTGCATCAAGAAAAATACGGTGGAAGGTAGGGTGTTCTGATTAATGGTGTTTAAATAAACTCACCATTGTGTGCGCATGTGTGAGTGGAAGAGAGGGAGAGAGAAAGGAAGAGAGGCAGAGAGAGACAAAGTGAGAAAGAAAAAGAGATAAGAAAGGCTGGTAGGGAAAGAGTGAGAAAATAAGGCAGAAGAGATGGTTAGAGAGAGTAAAGATTACAAGGGGGAAAGGGTGAGAGGAGGAGAAAAAGGAGTTTGTGAAAGACATGTGAGAGGTTGGTGGGAGGAGAATAAAATGGGTAGAGAGGGGGTGGAGGAAGAGGAAGAGTAGTTATATAAACTCTGCTTTCACAGTGACACATTTATCTGGAATTTCCTTACAATTCTCTATGTGTAAGTGTGTGTGTCACACAGTTTGTATGTATGTGCATATATTTAGGGGGGAGGGATGTGTGTGTATATGTGTATGTGGGCGACATGTACACACACACACACACACACAAACACACACACACATATATATGTGTGTACATCTATCTATCTATCTATCTCAAAATCTTATGGGACTTAAGATATACATACATATGTATGTCTGTATGTATATGTATGTATGTATGTATGTATGTATGTATGTATGTATGTATGTATGTGTATATATATATATATATAGAGAGAGAGAGAGCAAGATTGATAAATAGATAGATAGATAGATAGATAGATAGATAGATACATAGATAGATAGATAGATAGATAGATAGATAGATAGATATGTATATAAATACAAACACACAATCATACTTGTGTGTATTTATATATATGAGCTCAAAATTATTCTATTTCGTAAAAGAGAGACTCAAGTCTGGCCTGTATGAAGGTCACAGAGGCTATGCAATGATGCACAAGCAAGATATATGGTTAATATACATATGAAAGCAGATAGATAAAATGCTGATATAAATATAGAAATTTTTGCCTCAGACAAACAGTGTGATCTCCAGTTTTATGCAATTGTGTCAGAAAGTTTGTAGTTGATGAGCAAATTTTATTTTGTATAATTGGAAGGATCTAAGTTACCAAATCGCTGGGTATTAGATTGGAATTCCCTACCTAAATCTCTATCTCATGTCCCTATATCATTCATTTTTCTATCATATATCTCTTTATCATGCATCTCTTCCCATCAGATCATAAAAGAGAGTGATGGGTGTCTATAACAGGCATTCTAAATAAACATTCCTTAAAAATGCAGTTTTAAATAAAAAAAATTTTTTAAAGTGGGTAGATGTTTTCAAGAAACAACTTGACCACTTTCTGTTCAAGATCCCAGATGAACCAATATCAAGGCAGAAAACTCAAAAAAAGGGCAGCAGTGTTGAACTCCCTCCTTTACCAAAAGCCTATCACATAGAATTGGCCAAATAAAGAGTGATTACACTGGCGATACCCCAGCATGGCCACAGCCTCAGGGCTGAAGCATATTACAGAATAACAGTGTGTGTGTGTGTGTGTGTATTGGCAGCTCCTCGTGTTACTTAAAGTTTCATAGATGTGAGATAAACGTTCAAAAGTATTTACTTCTGAAAGTCTGAGGAACTAGCCATGTTTTTTTTTAAATTTTTTATATCCACAAAATTTAAGTCACATGGGGAGCTGGGTCAACCTGTAACTCAATAAATACGATCTCAAGTAGATGTATTGAGTGCTACTTTTATTCATTTGTTCATTCACTCGCATCAGTACCAGCTGAACACTTGGATTGGTAAACTTCACTGACCCCCTGCTTCATAAAAAAAGCTGGCCTTGTGCCAAAATTTGAAATCATCATCATCATCATCATCATCATCATCATTATTACTTCCGCCTTAGCAAAGATGGGGGTATTGTTTTCAGTTGCGTTTGTTTGTCTGTCTGTGAACAAGATATCTCAAGAACCGCTGGATGGATTCAGGTGAAACTTTCAGAGATGTTTGGACCTCGTGGCTGGCACAAACTGATTAGATTACAAGGATTCTGTCTTATTAAACGTTACTGCTCAGCATTTGTGTGCTCTTGTTAAATATTTTGGGACAAATTTGGTATCTTACACCTTCCAGGTGTTTGATCTTTACAGCACCTGAACTTCTTGCTCTTTTAGAACCTTCCACAATTCTCTCAGGTGTGCTGTTTGTTGTTTTGAACAACATTGTTGACAATGATACCTTCACTACCCACACTCCTTGATAAAGATTCTCCCATTTCTTTTGCTGTTCCTTCTACATTGACTTCTGTTTTATTTTTTGCCCACTTCTTGATGGAATCCTCTTGTGCTGGAGTCAAGTTGTTTTGTTTTGTTCAAAAAATTATTGTTGCTTTACAAATTCATTTTGGTTGAGCAAGGATTTATTTTTTCAAGCATTCTTTGATTTGGGGCACTATTTTTTGTTTTTGTTATACATTTCTGGAGTATTAATGTTTATATTCTTTATTCCTGTTGTGTCATTTCATTATTGATTTCATTAAGGATTGATTGCTCTTTCTTTTTTTTTTATCTTTCATTTTTGTATTTTGTTTGCCATAAAGTTTGTATTTTGCTATTCCTCTATGAGTAGACGTAAGGGAGAAGCCACTATCTTTTGTAGCTATAGTTGCTGTGGTATATTTTATTTTATTTAACTTGGTGATATTCATGTTTGTATTTGTTTTAATTAAGTCTTTGATGGGAAAATTTGTGGGGAGGGGGTTATATTTTTGTTGCTATTTCATTGTTTATTTATATACTTGCATTGCAGTTTTGTTGATCCATAGAAAGATCTATTGATTTTAATTCTCAATTTCTACCTTTAGATCACTATGTTCATGATTTCTGCCTTTAGAATTTCCTATTCTTAAATCATCAATTGTTTCTGCTGTTCTGGTCTTGCTGGTCATTATTCTGTTGTTGGTATCAAAGATTTTAGTTTTGTTGTATTTTGTTAGTTACTTTCTTTTGCATGTATTGAATCTTTGTCGTTTTATGTTCACAATGTTTTGTCTTTGTTCCTTGTTGTTATTTCTGTTTTCCTTATGTATTTTTTTCTTTTCAGTGTATTATTCTAATTTCTGATATCTTTATGCTTTGAAAACGTATGTTCTCAAGTTAGCCAGACTTTGGGAGCCAATATTTAGAGCTGAGTTCTTTTCTCTCCAAATTCTATAACAATGTATTGCTGTAGTAGTAGTTTCATTTCGAGAAAAAGAATTGATGTCAACTACTCTT
>NC_068994.1:4887177-4890238 GCF_001194135.2 Octopus bimaculoides | reverse complement strand
ATATATATATATATATATATATATATATATATATATATATATATATATATATACACTCACACCCACATGATCATGATGCATAAAAATGAATATATGTATAAAACATACATATATATATTTGTGTGTGTAAATATGAGGGTAAGTATGATTGTACATATGTGTGTGTATGTGTGCGTGCATGTGTGTGTGCGTATGCACACGTGTGTACATCTAGTTATGTATATATGCATACATAAGTAATCATATACACAACACTTCACACAGTTACATTACCTAGTATAAATATTATTCAGGAGCATACACACACACACAAACAAACACACACACACAAAAACATAAACATACACATACACACACACACACAAGTATACATATTCAGGCATCATTTCTAGTATACAAACCCTGTATTTGGCATGGTTGCACAAATTTGCAAGCACATTTCTCAGCCAAGTATGTATGAATGTATGTATGTACATTATATGAATATATATATATATACACATAAATATGTGCATACACACACATATCACAAATGCACACACACATATATGTATGTACATATGTATTAATATATCTAGGCACATGTGTATCAATGCATATATATATATATATGTGTGTGTGTGTGTGTGTGTGTGTGTGTATATATGTTTATATACATGCACACATACACATATATAAAAATATATATATAATATATACATACATACGCATATATAAAAATATATATATGATATATATATACATATATATGTGTGTGTATATATATATATATATATAGATAGATAGATAGATAGATAGATAGATAGATAGATAGATAGATAGATAGATAGATAGATAGATAGATAGATAGATAAATGTATATATGTACATATGTGTGTGTGTCTGTGTGTACATACACACACACACATAAACTTCAATGCATGCAAACATGGAAAAGCAGATGTTAGAACAATTGTAATGACAATGATGACTTTATATATATATATATATATTGTAACCAAGATATTTATCCAAAATACTGTACAGGAGGTTGGAGCACTGCTGTGAAATGATAAGATTTTATACAAAAACAGCCATACCAACAATCCAACATAGCTCCATCATCAGCTGCCCCACAGATATCATTATAGTTTCGACACCTGGGCAGTACCATTCAATCCGGCAGTGTCAAGAGCATTAAAATAAGAGTTGTTTGGGAACAAACAAACCAAAGAAGCCACAACTTTCAAACACATTTACCCAATGTACAACCATGTCGATAAATAAATTCCATAATTAAATTACAATCCCTCCTAAACACATAACTAAACGGTGATAACTCTATTAAGTCATAAAAAATTATAATCCCTACCGTCTTCCATAGTGTAATATAAAAGTAAAATTTAATAACCACATTATTTCAATCAATCAATCAATATATAGGCAGGATTAAACACTAACCTTAGTAAAACTACAACTAGAGACATTTAAACCAATGTACATTGTATTGGCATTAATAGTAAACTGCAATAACTAAATTATATGCTAAATTGCGATCAATCTTCAAGTCCATATAAATAATAATTCCACCGGTCTTCCATAGATACTACTACAATGAAATATATATAGTGTCCATGTGTCTGTATGCATGTGTATGTATATATATATATATATATATGCATGTATGTATATATGTATGTATATATACATATATATGTATAATGGAATTGTCACAAACAAAGTTACAAAAGAGCCATTAAACTTTTCGACAGTTTATAACAGCCAGTACTATTAATAAAGGAAAACAAATATAATAGTTTTTTTGTGATATTAAGTGGCTAAAATGACTCTTCTACAAGGAAATTATTACATGGCTTTTGTCCATGTTTCATTGTATTACACCAGCGCCAGAAAGTGCTCAGAGCCCTTGTTATGTTAAAGATCTGTTGAATGTACTGTTTGTATATGTTGTTAGTCAGATTAGAAGCTCAGGCAATAAAGGTTTCACAGTCAGCTTTATGTGAGCTAATCACTGAGTTGATCTAATTAAAGAAATAATGGAATAACAGTTGGAAACTTTGACTGGTACCTGATCTTTAAAGTTGGTTTATAGCTTTGGATCTTTATTGTCGCCGTCGTCGTCATTGACGCTGTCGTCGTCGTCGTCGTCGTCGTTGTCATCATCATCAACATCATTATCATTGTCCTTTAATGTCTATTTTTCGTGCTGGCAAGGGCTGGACGGTTTCACCAGAGCTGGTGAGGTTATTTGGCTGCTAATTTTAGCAGGTTGAACAACCAAGCTGAGGATCCCACACTGAGTTGTTGTTGCTGATTAACCATAGGTCTGCTCTGGTTAAACACACCCATCTAGAATTAATACAGGCCTTCCAGCCGTGACCATTGCATTTTAAATTTCCAGCTTCACTCTACCTAGAATCACATTTTTGTCCAGTATATCCATTTTTAAGAGAGTAGCATATGATTTGAGGCAGATTAGTGTACTATTTCTAGCAGAGCAACTAACCACCTAGAAGCTCCCTAGTTGGCTCGTTATCATTAAATATTTGTCAATGGCCTCAAATCTGATACAACTGCAGTGTCTCTGTTATTCCAACTTTATTGACCAATTCAGTCACTACCATGGCATCGTTCCATTGGTTCTATAGATGTAAATTCTTGTGTCTGTCTGTGTGTCCATTCTAATACGTCTTTTACAAGCAATTTCAGAATCAATTACTCCTAGGTTAACAACTGAACGTTGCTTTTATTCTTTTACTGGTTTCAAACATTGGACTGAGGCCACACTGGAGCATTGGCTTCAAGGAAACAAAAGAACATTGTATTATTTAATTTAAATTAATAAAGATAGAAATAATACTTATCTAAACGATGCTATAGTTTAAACTAAAAATTTTATAATTTTATATTAAAATTTTATAATTTTATAATTTTATATTATAATTTTATAATTTTATATTAAAATTTTATAATTTTATATTATAATTTTATAATTTTATATTATAATTTTATAATTTTATATTATAATTTTATAATTTTATATTATAATAAATGTAAAGTT
>NC_068994.1:4884941-4887167 GCF_001194135.2 Octopus bimaculoides | reverse complement strand
ATTTTATAATTTTATATTATAATTTTATAATTTTATATTATAATAAATGTAAAGTTAATTATGGAACGTTTAAATTAGTTTTTGCATATAATATTTCTGTTAGTGCAGGTGCCACTTAAAAGCAGCCAGTCCATACTGTAAAGTGGTTGGCATTTGGAAGGACATCCAGGTGTAAAAACCTTGCCAAAACTGACCTCACCTGTGCTCATGCAACATAAAAAGCACCAAGTCCACTCTGCTGAGTGGTCGGTGTTAGGAAGGACATCAAGTTGTAAAAATCCTGCCAAAATAGTTATAGAAGCCCAGTGCAGGCTTCTGCCTGGACAGCTCTTGTGAAACCATCCCACCCATGCCAGCATGGAAGGCAGATGTTAAACAATGATGATGATGATGAGGTATATATGTATATATATATATATATATGTGTGTGTGTGTGTGTGTGTGTGTGTAAGTATAAAATAAATGAATGCTGACTTAGGTAACCTCAGCCAACATCCTTGTGAAAAGTGGCTAACAGAGGTAAGTGGAAGTGAGGAAAATTGTCATCCCCTCTACGATGTCCCAAATACAGAATAAACTGGGCCCGGTCTTAAATATGAAAGACAAAATCTCACCAATATCTTGTCCACTGCAACCTGTAAGATGTCTTTATGGTGTGAAGGTATGTCGCTTAGTGGTTAAGGCATCCACCCCATGATCATAATGCCTTGAGTTTGCTACATGGCAGCACATTGTGTCCTTGAGCAAGTCACTTTATCTCATGTTGCTCCAGTCCACTCAGCTGGCAAAAACGAGTGGTACCTGTAATTCAAAAGGCCAGCCTTGTCACATTCCAGGCCATGCCGAATCTCCCTGAGAACTACGTTAAGGGGACACATGTCTGTGGGGTGCTGAGACACTTACTTGTTAATTTCAGGAGCAGACTGTTCCACTGATTCAATCAACCGGAACCAGCCTTGTTCCAACCAACTGAGTGCCAGATTATGTGCACAAGTGTGTTAGATGCAGGTATGGTTGTTTGGCTGAGAAACTTGCTTTCTGGCCAGAAGGTTTTGTGTTCAGTCCTAAGTATATGGCACTCTAGGCAAGTTTCTTTGGCTAAGGCCCTGCTTGTAGATTTGCTAGATGAAAGAAACCTGTCAAGTATGTGTGTGTGTGTGTGTGTGTGTGTGTGTGTGTTTGTATGTATATATGTATATATATATGTATGTATATATGTATACAGACATACACACACACACACACACACACACATACATATGTGTGTGTGTGTATATATATGTATATAAAACTCTCCAACAAATGACAGTATAGAAAACGGATATTTAATAATGATGATGATAATCTTTGTATGTATGTGTACATATATATTTGTGTGTATATATATATACATATATATATGTCTGTATACACACACACACATACTTATATATATATATGCATGCCTGTGTGTATGTGTGTGTACAGACATACATCTGTATGTATATGTATATGTATGAAAATATATTTATATATATATATATATATATATATATATATATAAATGTAAGCATATATATGTCAGTGTGATGCCGAGAAAACCTACAGAGAAGTGTATATCTTTGAGAGAACTGTACATTGTTGTTTTGGAATCATGTTTATGGAAATTTATCTCAGATAAATAATTCCTTCCTGTACATGCAGAACTCCACATGAATATGTAGATAGGATATTCAATAAATGCATGAATACACAGCTGACCATATGTAAACCATTCTTTAATAATACGTCAACCATACCCTTTAGGTATGGACATCAATGTCTATAGCATTCTCTCAATAGTGTTCGCAAGCTATCTATCTATCTGTCTATCTACCTATCTATCTCTTTTTTATGTCTATCTATCTATCTATCTATCTATCCATCTATCCATCTATCTATCTATCTACCTCTCTATCCATCTATCTATCTATCCATCTATCTACCTATCTATCTATCTATCTATCTATCCATCTATCCATCTATCTATCTATCTATGTACCTCTCTATCTATCTATCTATCTATCTATCCATCTATCTATCTATCTATCTATCTACCTCTCTATCTATCTATCTATCTATCCATCTATCTATCTATCTACCTATCTATCTATCTATCTATCGATTGGTCGATTTATCTCTCTTTCTATCTATCTGTCTGACTGTCTGTCTGTCTGTTTCTCTGTCAGTCTATCTATCTATCTATCT
>NC_068994.1:4881223-4882743 GCF_001194135.2 Octopus bimaculoides | reverse complement strand
ATATATATATATATATGTGTGTGTGTATACGTATATATATATACATGGGATATATATGTATATGATGGATACATATATGTTTGTGTGTGTGTGTGTATATATATATATATATATATATATATAAATATATTTACAATTTCAATTGATTAAAATTTATTTCGAGCTCATCAAAGTATATAAGCCTGCACTTAAATTATGTATTTATATCCATGTATGACGATGATGATGATACACACATATAGATATAAATATGTAAGTTAAGTGCAGGCTTACATACTTGGGGTGAAGAGCCCAGAATAATTTTTAATTAGAATAAGAAACGAAATGAGAAAAGCTTCTAACTATGAAGCAATGAAAGTTGAAAAACCTTTATATATTTCAGACACAAAGGTCCATTTTCAGAAGAGACATGTGTCTACATAGAACCTGACATCTGGACAGCAAGATGGCAGGACCTATGTAGATACATGTTTCTTTCACTGTACCCTTCTGTGCCTGAAGTATATGAAGCTTTTTCATCTTTTGTCTCTGCATTGTTAGAAGCTTTCCTCATTTCATTTATAATTCTACTTTTGTATTACAATGCTTCAAGCAAACTACAACACTTTTCTTAATTTCTTGTAGCATTAATGAAAATCATTCTCGAAAAAGGTAAGTGGGGTAAAGTCCTAAAATCCCAATCAAATTAAAATTCTTTGGCTGCTATGGTGGCAGCACCCGTCGGGTGCTGCTATTATTCAGCCTCCTCAGCGAAACATGCTCTGCTCTAAGCTTCAGAAATTTTCCAAGCTCATTATTTAAGTTTGCCCAATCATCGAACTATTAACGCAAAAAGAAAACACTATGTTCATTCGTTGCTGGAAGTGCTGTCAACTGTCAGTGGATTATGTGTCGCTGAGGAGGTCTAATAAGACTGAAACATGTGTAGAGTTATCACCAGCAGTGCCATTATAACATAGTTCACTGGCAATCTCTCCACCTGTGTGTGTACATATATATTTGTCGTCGTTGTCGTTGTCATTGTCGTCATCATCTTCGTCGTCATCATCATCGTCATCATCGTCGTCATCGTCGTCATCGTCATCATCATTGTCGTCATCATCATCATCATCATCATCATCATCGTCATCATCATCATCATCATTTAACATGTGTCTTCCATGCTGGCTTGAGTTAGACAGCTTGACAGGATCTGCACCAAGTGCCACTATCTCCTTTGGTATAGTTTTTACAGTTGATGCCCTTTCTAATGCCAACTACACCAGCTAATCCTGTCTCCACTCATTAAACATGAACTTCTGGATTGTACCTTCTTTCATTCTGGATTTACTCTTTCTGGACTGTTTTCTCCTTGTTTTCTCCGTATTCTTTTTGTTGAAGAACGTAGCTCGAAACGTTAAAGACTTTCTGTATTCCCGAGCGTCAAACTAATACATCCTTTTGTTGTTTACACCACCTGTCCTCGTCTCTTGTTGTTTTTTTCGTACATTCTCCCATATATATATATATATATATATATA
>NC_068994.1:4879181-4880568 GCF_001194135.2 Octopus bimaculoides | reverse complement strand
GTACCTTAATCCCCTGAGATTGCAGATAATATTTCTGAATCTCTTTGATTCTTTAGATGTGCTGGCCTCCTGATAATTATTCGATATTAATTAATATATGACTAATTACCAGATTTTATAATAATATATATGTATGTATGTATGTATCTGTAAAAATATGTGACACTCATTCAATGGCCATGATAAAACTCCGAGTTTCAGATGCCAGGGTGGGAACCCACGCCAACATCTCTTCAGTTATCCGGCCAATTGAAAATTCCTGTGAAAAATGACCGTTAAAAACAAAGGGAAATTACTGTGTAGTGACAAGGTCAAAACGCGTCTATAACTGCATATATTATCGCATGCACGCATATATCCGTATACGCACCCACATATCTCTATAAGAGATAAGAGTCAGAAGACATAAATATTTTAAAATATAATAGTGTATGAAATATACACGGATGGAAAAACCACCACATGGATTTCTTACATGCTAGAAAGGGCAGTCAAAACCCAAAACCAAAATAAAACATTCTTATATTAAAGCGCATTGTTCGTACACGAGCAAGACATTTGAGTGAATAAAACTTTCAGTTAACCATATACCCATGAGTTTCACCATTAATGACCAAATAAATCAACTAATATTATTAGCTGATTTATATGTGTACATAAGTGTGTTTATGCATGAATGTATTCATATATACTCTCTCTCTCTCTCTCTCTCTTTCTCACTATATATATACATATAAATATATACACACACATACGTATATGTGTATATTTAATTATGTATTATATATCTATTTATATATATATATGTATATATATATGCATATATATATGTGTGTGTGTGTGTGTGTCTATGTGTGTCTGTGTCCCTGTGTGTGTCTACATGTGTGTGTGTGTGTGAGAGTGTGTCTGTGTGTGTGTTGCACTTTGAAAGGGTCATTTAGCAAATAAAATCATACATTTTGTTGTATTTCAATTCCTTTTGTTATTATCAGTTAACTGGTAACTAATTTACTAATCAATTATTTGATTATTTCTTGTGATCAAAAGAACTGATCAATAACCATTGACACACATGAATAAACAACACAAACACCAGCCAAACAAGACTGCATGCACAACCAAATGCACACGCATGTGCACACACACACACACACACACACACACACATACACACACACACACACACACATATACGTGCTATGCACATATGCCCCACACATGGACACTGACCATGAAACACAAAAGCATACGCAACAAAACCTCTCCAATTAGAACTACATACAAACACACACACACACTCAAAGACATGCCCACTCACATACATACACACACATGCGACTATAATAGATTATCCAGAGACAATGCAAACAATAATCTTTAAATACAG
>NC_068994.1:4877868-4878780 GCF_001194135.2 Octopus bimaculoides | reverse complement strand
AAGAAGAAGAAGAAGAAGAAGAAGAAGAAGAAGAAGAAGAAGAAGAAGAAGAAGAAGAAGAAGAAGAAGAAGAAGAAGAAGAAGAAGAAGAAGAAGAAGAAGAAGAGGGGCAGTGAGGAGGAGCAGGACAGGAAGGTGGAAGTGGGAGAGGAGGTGGGGATGGGGGTGGAAGAGGAGGTTGAGGAAGTGATGGAGGAAGAGGTGGTGGAGGGGAGGGGCTATAGACCAACCATTTAAACAGGACACAACTGAAATGGTTCTCCGATGGGCTGTTAAAGAGCTTGGTATTGAAATATTGAATTCTGAAGAATTCTAGAAGAATGGTAAATGGCATTGTTATCTTTCCCTCTACTTTTCCAACTTCTTCTTTTTTTATGCTTTCTATTATCAGCAATCATCATCATTTTTATGCCCCCACATTCAAAGCTTGCAATAACTGGAATCATTCAACAGGATGTTGTAGATCAGATGAGAATGTCTTGCTCAAACATCTCACTTTTAGAATGGCTTCTAGAACTTGATGCCCTTCCTAAAACCAACAACATTACCAATTGTTCTCATCATCTTGTTGGTATCCTCTCACATAATTCCAGTCATTTAAACCAGTCTTGGTCAGCAATGACACTGCCACGGTTGGTCATCTAGCACAGTCTTCCATAATTATAATCAAGAATGGCACAAGTGAGACCTTCAACTTCTTAAACCATAATTATATGGCAGATGACTCATTGTGACAGTCAAGGTGTCATATCTGTCTCCAAATATGAAAAAGCACATCTTATGTAGTTTCATTTCATGGATGTATCATCTGCTGTTGCAGTGTATAAAAGAAATGGTGTCTTGGTCATCTTCCAAACTAAAGGACAAGAAGAGAAAAAATACAAATCGGAAACATACACACACACACACACA
>NC_068994.1:4872794-4874601 GCF_001194135.2 Octopus bimaculoides | reverse complement strand
TATATATATATATATGCATATAGATAGATAGATATAATTACATGCATATACACACACTGAAACAGACATTGATATGCACACACACACATATATATACACATGAGTGTGTGAATGTATGCTTCTATGAAAATGTGTCCATATATTTATTCCAGCATACATATATAGACGTCTATATATGAGTATATAAACGCACACACACATATATCCACACATGAATATATATATATGTGTATATGCATTTTTTTTTCCCCATTTGGTTTACATAATGTATGAATTAATCTGTATATATGAATGTATGTTTATATTTTTATGTATCTAAGAGATTCTGTTATCTCTAGATGATATATATGTACAATATATATATTGAATTAAGGTGTTGTGATTGTGTGTGGGTGAATGTATATACATATATGCATAAATGTGTACAACCTTCTATGTATAAGTTGAATATATTTGTGGATGCCAAATGCAAATATGTACATTAATTGTGTGTGCACATACACACTCTCTCTCTCACACACACACACACACACATATATATATATACAACACACAAGCAACTCTAAGATACAAATATGAACATACGCACATGCATATATATGTATTATTAGCAATGTAATTATGTAACTGTATATTAGTGTATATAGATTTATAGATAAACACACATTTCCACAAATGAATATTTGAATACGTGTGTGTATATAAGTGTACCTGATAGGTAGATAATTAAATATTTGCCTATCTATCTATCTATCTCTCTCTATCTATCTAGCTATCTATCTATCTATCTGTCTGTCTGTCTGTCTGTCTATCTGTCTGTCTGTATGCCTGTATATATATATGCGTGTATATATATGTGTGTGTGTATATAGAGATAGATAGATATATAGATAGATGGATGGATAGATAGATAGATAACTCCCTCTCTTTCTCTCTCTCTCTCTCTCTATATATATATATATATATATATATATATATATATATGTATGTATGTATATATGTATATACTTAGATATACATATATATATGCATACATACATATATACATGTTTATATATATATGTATATATATATATATTCACACTTGCATATATAAACATACATAAATTTATTTTTATATATACTTTCATTATACAGATATAAACATACATATATATATACATGAATATATATACATATATACATACATGTGTATATTTGTATATGTATATAAATATATATATAGATATAAATATATATATTTATATGTGTATGTATATATATATATATATATATACATAAACATGCACACACACACAAATATATATATATGGGTGCGTATGTGTGTATCAATGTGTGTGTGAGTGTGTGTGTGTGTGCGCGCGTGTGCGCACGTGTCTGCTTATGTTACTATATATCTATAATTAGGAAAAACTTTTATATATGTACATATTTATATGATTGAGAAAATTGTAATGCATATTAATGATGGGTACGAGTTGGAATACACAAACTTACAAACACACACATAAATCCAGTGTGTATATATGTTTGTGTGTATGTGGTGTGTATACATATATATTATATATATATACATATATATTTATAAACAGATACATATACAATGTATATACACACAAATATGCATATACATAATTTAAGATTTAAAAGTACAGGAGTTCCCACTTGTATGTGTGTCTATATAAGATATAGGCATGCACGTTCTATACTGTACATAGATAAAGGAATAAATATTATTGGATTCAGTGTATATGTATGTATATATATATATATATATATATATATATATATATATATATATATATAT
>NC_068994.1:4870322-4871917 GCF_001194135.2 Octopus bimaculoides | reverse complement strand
TTTATTTATTTATGGGATGGCCCAATATATAGCTATATATATATATATGGATATGTGCGTGTGTGTATATGTATATATATGTATGTGTGTAAGTGTATATGTATATATATGTATGTGTGTAAATATATACAGGTTGCGGTGAATAAATTGAAGTCTAAATTATGCAAAAATGAAAATAACACTGACATCTAATTTTAACAGATATCTTAATCAAAATTACATAAAAATATCTTGAAATTCTAAAGAGTAAATTTATTCAATAAAATCCCCATTGGCCTCCAGATGACTTCGGAATCTCCTGCAACTCTTCTGGACAGTCTCCTTGTTTAAGTCACTGAATGCTTCCATAATCCTTGCCTTCAGTTTATCTTTGGTGTCTCTCACTTAACTGCGCCCCACACATCATAATCAAGGGGGTTGCATTTTGGAGTGTTAGGTGGCCAGATGTTAGGGGTGATGTGGTCACAGAAATTATCTCACAGCCACGACTGGGTTCTCCTGCTTGTGTGGCATGGTGCAGAGTCCTGTTGCCAGAGATAGGGTCTTCCAGCAGCTACCCTCTTGACCCAGGGCAGCACTACCTCCTCCAGGCACTTGATGTAGGCCTTCGTGTTCAGTCTGAGGCCGAGTGAAAAGATGAATGGAGGCACAATGCCAACATCACTAGTGATCACTCCAAACACCATGATGTTGACTGGATGTTTGATTTTTATCACTCTCAGTACATGTCCTCAGGTTGACACCCAAACACACTGAAATGTTCGTATAGGAACCTCTGGTGCGAAAACCAAGCAGTACAGCATGTTGTTTCCAAATTTCTGGCAGAGTGAATTGCGTGATCGTGCTGTTTTTCTCTCAGAGAGTGCTCAGCAGACCCTACTATACTGTGCAGTGGACAAAATCAGAAACAAACAATGTGCATGTGTGAAATTAAAAGTATAAAATGGCAACAATTTACCCATCGCACATTGTATATATGTATACATGTACATATATCAGTTTCATGTAGTGACATATATCAATATATTTCATTCTGTTTGTATCCATCTAGGTATATGCTTATCTATCTCACTCCCTGCATGTACTATATACGCAATATGCTTTTGAGTCTGTGTATGTAAATGTATATATAGAAATATATATTTGTATATATATATATATATATATATATATATATATAGTGCCGCTGGACTGGCACCCACGCAGGTGGCGCATAAAAAACATCCCAAATGAGCGTGGCCGTTGCCAGTACCATGTGACTGGCCAACGTGCTGGTGGCACGTAAAAGCACCCATTACACTCTCGGAGTGGTTGGCGTTAGGAAGGGCATCCAGCTGTGGAAACTCTGCCAGATCAGATTTGGAGCATGGTGTAGCCATCTAGTTCGCCAGTCCTCAGTCAAATCGTCCAACCCATGCCACCATGGAAAGAGGACGTTAAACGATGATGATGATGATGATAATTATATACATACATACATATACTCATACATGTATTGAAATATATTAATATGTGGGAAGATATTAATATCTGTGTATATGTGTATACAAATATGTATGTATGTGTTTCTGTGATTACATATATGTATATATATA
>NC_068994.1:4865138-4867244 GCF_001194135.2 Octopus bimaculoides | reverse complement strand
ATATATATAAATATATATATATATATGTATATGTATACACACACACATACATACTAACTTAAGACCCACCCTATCGAGTGGCTTTTACGCTAGTATACAGCTCTTAAGCAACTGAACCCTGAATGGGAAGATCTACAAACAGAACTCTGTCTTGTTTTGGAGAATTTGTTGCAGTTGCTTCCTCTAGAGTCATATCCTAATGATGACCATATTCCTTGCAAAAAATCACCAAAAACAATCGCAGGAATGAAAACATAAGAATCCAAAATTTCCAGATTGCTGGTCCAGATTTGGCCCCGAAATGTTTTTAATTTACTCATGGAGTTAGCCTTTAGATTATAAAAATTCTTATCATGCAAAAAAATTTGTCGCAAAATGTCATGTAAAAAAATTGACAAATACAATCACAATGAAAACTTGGGAATCCAAAATTTCAGGACTGTGGGTTTGGATTTGGCTGGGAATGTTTTTAATTTACTCACAGAGCCAGCCTCATTCCAAAATGGTGTATGTTGGGCTATGGCCTCTAGAAATAAAGTGACACACTGATACACCGACATTCACATTTATTATGTAATATGATATTATTATATTATATTAAAGTGGCTAGCTGGCAGAATCATTAGCACGCTGGGCAAGATGCTTAGCGGTATTTCATCTGCCATTAGGTTTTGAGTTCAAATTCCGCCAAGGTTGACTGCATCCAAGGAGAGTGATTCATTTCAAATTGATGTAATATTTGCATTGGTTGATTAAATGGAGCCACTTGAAACGGTCGTAATGCACTGATACCTGGACATCCTTGTTACTTATTTGCCTTTTATATGTCTATATACATTATCATAATCATCATCATCATCATCACTTACTAGTGGAGGCTCTAGTGGTTCCTAAAGTGGGCAGTGGAAAGATCAAGGGATCATTGGAAAAAAGTGGGGCAATAATAGGATAAAAACAACAAAATAATGGGTTAACTAGGTTAAGTTTTATTTGTGAAATACTCTTGTTTTGAATTTGTTGCAGAAAGTGATGTATGTTTGGGGGTGGGGTGCACAAGGAGCATGGCCCGAGTGCCAAGGGGGCAGCAACTGGGAACCACTGCTCTAGACATTAGTATTGGAAACAATACTAGTTAGTGTCAGTTGTTAAGGTAGTTAATACTGGTGGTTATGGTTGTTAAAATTGGTGGCTTGTGCGTGAAAGTGGGTAGAAGGAACTTGTGTAGGGATGAAGTCTGATGGATTGCACCAGTGCCTTGCTCTTTTATGCTTTATAATACCAGAGGGACTGACCCTGAAATCTGAAGGACAAATCTCAACACACACAGTGTCATACTGATTCAGAAAGACACTAAGAGCACAGCTGTCTTTGGAATACTCAACCACTTTTGACTATGATTCAGTAAGAGAGAAATTGTGTGAAAGCTCATCGGATGCACTGCTCCTGTAATTCTAAAGTATGGCCAGGCTCCACACAGTGTTATGTCAATTGTATTTTAGGATTATATTAACGGAACCAGTGTCTCTGGAATACTAACAGCATATTTCTATGGCGAGATTGTTCCAGTGATCCGGACAGCAGGACTACTCAGCCTCAAAATCGAAGTGAGATCAATCTATTTGTGTGTGTGTGTGTGTGCATGTATATAGTATTGTATAGATGCACATATAGTGTGTGTGTGTATATATTTATATATGTATGTATGTATATATATATAAGCGTGTGCGTACTTTAGAAATGTATTTGCATGCAAATAGTAACAGTGTGTATGGTCGCTGGCATAAGGCTGTGGAGTGTGTGTGTGTGTGTGTGTGTGTGTGTGTGTGTGTGGATTGATGCATTTGTCTGTGTATATGTGTGACTAGATGTTTCACTATGCAAATGAATGTGTGTAAATGTATGTGTCTATGAATATGAGTCTGTATGCATATGTAATTCTATATCATTCAACATATAAGTCACCATATATATATATATATATATATATATATGCATGTAGATTTGCTTAAATACCTATGTTCACTGTACATTGAATATTCCCTTGTCTTCCTAGTATGAGTATATATATATATATATATATATATATATATATATATATATATATAT
>NC_068994.1:4858230-4861439 GCF_001194135.2 Octopus bimaculoides | reverse complement strand
TATATATATATGCATATTTATACTTACTCAAATCAATATGCGCACATGCAAACACACACACACACACACATGCATATACACCTGTATTTGAACATACACACATACACATACATATCATTTTTTTATATCTACACATTATGTATGCATATATTTCTATGTATATGTGTATATATATGAGTATATACCTACCTACCTATCTATCTATCTATCTATCTATCTATATACATTCATACATACATACATACATGCACACACACTCACATTATGTGTATATAATAATACAATATGTGAATGAATATCAAACAAACATGTATATTTCCATCATTTTTTTATTCAATTAATGTATGTATATTACAAGTATCATTGCATGTATTAAGATGGAAATATATGGAAGCATGTACAGGTGTATTTGCATATATTTGCCCATTTATTTCTACATATTTACATATAGAATTAAATATATATGTACATGTGTATACATTTGCATATATAGCCAAGGGTGCCAAGTTGGAACTACATGCTGGATGTGGTGTTAGTTCGATTGCCTCAAGTTCCTGGTCTTTATTACAGGTTGTTCAAAGGTAGCAAGCTGGCAGAATCGTTAGCACACTGGGAGAAATGCTTAACCGCATTTCATCCGTCTGTACGATCTGAGTTCAAATACCACTGAAGTAGACTTTACGTTTCATCCTCTCAAATTTCAGGCCTTGTGCCTTTAGTAGGGTTATAGGTTGTTCAAGTGGTATGGAGTCTTGCATTGTCCTAATATAGAAGAGTTTGCTTCCTGTTGGATGTTTCTGCTGCACATTCGCATACACCTGCTCCTGCTGTTGGGAATACAGGAAGGCATCAATGCTTTGACTGTCCAGAATGAACTCACAGTGAATTATTCCCTCAAAATTCTACCAGATGCAGAGCATCTCCTTGTGTTCAAAACACCCCTGTTTGACAACTGGTTCCAGAAGCTGGCCCTTACTTAACCACTGTTTATGCACGTTAGGATTGTGGAAAAATATTTCCCTTGGATTATTACTTGTTCTGATCCATGGCTCACTTCCTGCACTCATGACATTTTATCAACCCAGCGGAGGTGGAAGTTCTTTATCTCAAAGGACAAGAACTGGTGCCAGAATGGGATCAAAGAACTGACAAAATGGGGGTTTCAAACAGTGGAACACAATGGCCTCTACTTTGAATGCTAGACTGCTTTTGTCGTAACTTAACGAATGAAGTAAATAAATTACAAAATATTCTTTTCTACTCTAGGCACAAGGCCTGAAATTTGGGGGGAACTGGTACTTAATCTATCAACCCTGAAAGGATGAAAGGCAAATGTAAATACAGACATAATACCGCAAAACATTTCACCTGGAGTGCTAACATTTCTGCCAGCTCACCACCTTAAATAAGTTACAAAATACTGCAAAACTTTTAACTTAACACAATATGGTCCTACAAACAATTAATATATATATCATCATCATCATCATCATTTATCGTCCGTTGTCCATGCTGGCATGGGTTGGGTGGTTTGAGCAGGGCTGGTGCAGCTGGAAGGCTGCACCAGACTCCAGTCTGATTTGGCATGGTTTTCTACAGCTGGATGTCCTTCCTAATGCCAACCACTCCAAGCTTTTACGTGCCACTGGTATGGGTGCCATTTGCGTGACACTGGTATCTGCCACGACTGCGATTTTACTTGGCTTGATCAGTCTTCTTCTTCAAGCACAACATAATGCCAAAGGTTTCGGTCATTGCCTCCATGAGGCCCAACACTCGAAAGGAGCTTTTCACCGGCAGCCTCATGGTGAGACAAAACCAGTTACTATTGATATAGTAAAAGAATGATGAAAAATTTCTTTTTTCAACACTATACATATCTATAAGAGAGAGGGGGAGGGAGAGAGGGAGAGAGAGAGAGAGAGAGAGAGAGAGAGAGAGAGAGAGAGAGAGAGAGAGAGAGAGAGAGAGAGTGAGAGAGAGAGTGTGAGAAAGAGAGAGAGAGAGAGAGAGAGACAGAGAGAGAGATGGTCGTGGTGATGTGGAGACATTTTGTTTCAACAGAGACAAAATTTTTCGGAATGTTCTTCCTCTTCCTATTCTTATTTTCACAACAACACTTTGAAAACCTCCTCCTCCACAACTATTTAGGTCACCTAGGAAACAGAACCTCTAGAGAGCCTCTGGGGCATTTGAGAAAATCAATTTCCTATGTATCTGTAATCTTTATGGCTCCTGTGCATCTTCAACACACACCAACACCACTTTCTCTGATAACCTCCCTGTGATTCCACTGCACCTTTTGTGTGTCCATGGCTAACACTGAACACACTATATAGAATTCCAGGCTTCACTTTTCCTCAATACTGAGCAGGATCGTTTACTTGTCCATTTTCTTGCTTACTAGAATTTTGGTCTTTGCTGAGTTTAATGCCCTTCAATTCCACGTCTTTGCTTCCACACCTGGAATTTCTGCTACAGATTCCACTATGAGAGCAAAATCATTAGTAGGATATAGTAGTTTCCCAGGGTAGCTGATCTTAAACTCTTCTATTATGGCCTGGAGGGTGATGATGGATGAGAGGGGACTGAGAATTGAGTTCTATTGACTGCCTTTCTGTACATTAAATTCATCACCGTACTCATGGTTAACACTTGTCTTACTGACAACACTCCTGTACAAGGCCTGTACAGCTTTCACAAGCCACTTGTCTATCCCTGGCTTTCTCAGAGACCTGATACCTCAGAGTGAGAGACTTTGTTGAAGGCTCTCTCCAAGTCAATGAATGCCAAGTACAATAGTTTATTCTTAGCCAAATACTTCTCCTGCACTCATCTGACAAAGATTGGGATAGCATCACTAGTATTTCTCCCAGACATAAAGCTGAACAGCCAAGCTCTGCTGTCTGCTTTGGCATGGTCTCTATAACTGGGTGCCATTCCTAATGCCAACCACTTTACAGAGTGCAGCAGGACTTTCTTACATGGCACCAGTAGCAGTGAGGTGACCAAGTGGCTTACAAGACAAAGACCCCTCAACTGAAGTGGGAGTAATATTGAGAGAAGTGCTCTGCGCCAGGTGATATGTTTGGGAATGAAGAGAGGAAAAGAAGATGTCTTGGAGTAAGATAAGATAGATGGTTTCCTCAGAATAGAACATGCATAGCTCAGTTTGAGAGAGAGAGATAGCAAGAGAGATGAGGAGAGAG
>NC_068994.1:4855943-4856486 GCF_001194135.2 Octopus bimaculoides | reverse complement strand
ATATATATATATATATATATATATATATATATATATATATGTATGCATTTATGAATTTATGTAGATGATTGGATGTAACTATATATTAGATTTTTTCCCCTCTAATATGGAGGCTCTATGTGTATATGCATATATATTATAAGCACGTGTCTGTGTGCATATACATATATATATATTCATAGATGTATAGACATACATATATACATATATATATATATATGCATGTACATATAGATGTATATGTATATGTATGCATAGAGACACATTTACGTATGTATTCATATATTTATGTAGGTTGTATATGTCCTACCTTTACACAAGTGTGTGTCTATGATGTAGATTATGCATGAATTTATTTTCTTATATATATTTATTCTTTTCTACACGTAAGTGCATATATGCATATGCATGGCTCTACACATATATGAGCAGCACGTCCGCACACATATATACATAACACATATATACATAACACATATATACATAACACATATATACATATAACACAAAATATATTGGTTTTCAGCTTTTCATATTTCTGAA
>NC_068994.1:4855540-4855933 GCF_001194135.2 Octopus bimaculoides | reverse complement strand
ATGCTATGGGCTGTACACCTGAGTTACAACAGGATGCATATAGAGAAGTGGACCAGGGATTGCATGGGGTAGGAGGGTGGAGGGGAGGGGAAGAAATCGGTGAATGGACACAGGTAGAGGGTGGCGGTGTTAGGAGGATACATTCAAGACAATACATTCGACATGTGAGCAGGTGGGTGCACAAGGGACAGCAGGAGATAGAGAGGAGTAGGTGTGTGTACATGTGTGTGTGTGTATATATACATATGTGTGTGTGTGTGTCTATGTGTGTGTATATGTATATAAATCTATCAATCTACCTATTGATCTATGTATATATATGTATATATATATATATATATATATATATATATATATATATATATATATATATATATATATATATATATATAT
>NC_068994.1:4852628-4853177 GCF_001194135.2 Octopus bimaculoides | reverse complement strand
ATATATATATATATATATATATATATATATATATATATATATATATATATATATATATATATATATATATACACACATAGATACATATGTACATATCCATATGTTATATATATAAATATGTGTATACATATATACATACATACATATACATTTTTGTATGTATGAGTAATGCATATATATTACCTTCTTTTCATATTTTGTGAGATGTCCTTTCTGTCCACATATATCTATCTATATAGCTATGTATCTCTCTCTTTCTTTCTCTCTCTCTCTCTTTATATATATATATACAGAGATAGATAGATATATAGATAGATATATGTATGTATGTACGTAGGTATATATATATATATATATATATATATATATATATACACACACACACATATACATATATATATACATATATATATATATATGTATTTATACATATATATATATACATATATATATGTATGTATTTATACATATATATATATATATATATGTATGTATGTATGTATGTATATATAGACATATATATATACATATATATATATATATATATAT
>NC_068994.1:4851220-4852534 GCF_001194135.2 Octopus bimaculoides | reverse complement strand
TGAGTGATAGCGAGAGAAGGAAAAAAGAGATTAAAAGAAAAATAAAAACGTAGAGAGGGAGAATTGTCTAAATACACGTATACACACATATAAATCTATATATTTATACGTGTGTGTGTGTGTGTGTGTGTGTGTGTGTACGTATGCATGTACGAACATATAGCGGTGCTGTCACATACAGACACAGTTTCCTGTTCACACATTTATATCCATGATGGAACCGTATAGCCATATTCACACTGCTGGGTTACACCAACATACATATATTCTAATTCACACACAATATTTTGAACACACACACACCCTGAGATATACTTTCACACACATACGTTGCACACACATACGTTGCACACACTCACATACATTATACACACTTTCACATTCTCCTCCAACGCTCTGTGTGTAGCATTAAACTCCTAGCATCACCGCCGCCGCTAGAAGCACCGACTCGGTCACCCTCTTCCATTATCACATCTCGTCCACCACCATTTTATTATATCAGTCTTTCTTCTTCTCGCTGTGCCTCCACCGACACTTATATACTTCAATAGCACCATAACCACCACCACATTCTCTAAAACGCGATCCTCAACATCCCCTCCATCGTCATCATCTGACAGAGCGGTGGTGATATAGGAGAAGTGTACTACCACCCTCACCAGTTCTACCACCACCACCACCACATAAACAACTCTACCTCAGTCTGTGTCGTCACATCTACATTACCTCCCTTTATTTCTCTTTTTCTCTACCTTTTTCTCTCTGTCTTTCTTTCTGAATCTCTTTTTTCTTGTCCTTTGCAGTCTCTCTCTATTTTCTTACTCTTTTTCTTTCCTCTCTGTAACACTCTTCTCTTTCCTTTTAATTCTCTCTCCCTCTCTCTCACTCTTTTTCTCTCTTCAAACGAACCCTGCCATCTCTCTTACCTTTCCTCTCTTTCCTCCCTCATTCTCTTTCCTCTCTTGCTTCTAGCTTGGGGGAATATTTTTTGTTGCGTTACAGCGCACAGCACACACAACACACATATAAATATATATATATATGTATGTGTGTGTGTGTGTGAGTATATATATATATATATATATATATATATGTGTATGTGTGTGTGTGTGCATATATATATATTTATATAAACGTATGCGATTTGTACATACATATATATATATATATATACATACAAAAAACATGTACATATATATATATATATATATATATATATATATAAACAATATATATATATGTACATACAAAAACATGTACATATATATATATATATACACAGATACAAAAACACGCACTTAAATGCAAAGGGAT
>NC_068994.1:4850299-4850549 GCF_001194135.2 Octopus bimaculoides | reverse complement strand
TATATATATATATATACACAGATACAAAAACACGCACTTAAATGCAAAGGGATATTATATATGTATCTCTATATAGCTACACACGCACTCTGTGTGTGTATATATGTGTGTGAATATATACAATAAATACGTGTGTATGTGTGCATATACACATACATAAAAATCTGTATGTGTGGTACTTATATGGTTATATACATATATTTATGTGTGTGTATTTGTGTTAGTACATACACATATATATAAAGGTATA
>NC_068994.1:4847800-4850228 GCF_001194135.2 Octopus bimaculoides | reverse complement strand
ATATGTATATATGTATATATATATATGTATATATGTATATATATATATATATGTATATATGTATGTATGTATATATATATATATATATACATATATGTATATACATATATATTTGAAGCTACATACACATATATACATACATATATATATATACATATACACATACATATACACACACTCTCTCACACACATAAACGTATGTATGTATGTCAATACGTATGTAGTCACACAAATCTTTTTCCCTCTCTCTTCCTCTCATTTTACTCCCTCTCTGCTCAGCGTCTTTTCTCTTTGCTCCCTCTCTCTTGCTTCTTACCTTATCACTTTTCTCTCTTCTCACGCATCCACCCTTTCTCAATCCATTCCTTTCTCTGTCTTTCTTTCTCTTTTTATTCCCCTCTCTTCAGCAACTATATTTTCTCTTTCCTTTTTCCCTTTCTTTCCCCTATCTTTCTCTTTTTTCTCTTTCTCATTCATTCTTTCTACCTTTTGCTATTACCCTTTCTCTGCTTCTTTCCTCTCACACTTGTATGGCTTCAAATCTCTTTATTTACTCCATATGTTTCCCTTTGCTTCACTCTCTATCATTATATAGCTTCTTTCTCTCTTTCTCTCTCATATATATATGTCTCTACTTTTCATATCACCTCTCCATTTCAACACTCTCTCTCTCCTTTTCTCTCTCTCTCTCTCACCTGTTTTTCTCTTTCTCCACTCTTTTATTTTTCTCTTTCTCACACATTTTTTACTCAATTTGTTCTTCTTATTTTTATTGTATTTCATGATTGTTCTCTTTCTGTAACGATTTTCTCTCATTCTTTCCTCACATAAATACACACACAATACACACATGCACACAGGCAGACACACATGCGTGCGTATATATATATATATATATATATATATATATATATATATATATATATATATATATATATATATATATATATATATATGCATATATATGCATATGTGTGTGTGTGTGTGTGTGTGTGTGTATGTGCAGATAGATAGATAAATAGATTGGTAGATAGATACATACACACACACGCGACTTATTAGAAAGTGAAACTTAAGCAAACCTTACTTCTGGGTTTCTCGTTGCCGATTATCGGACGAATATGAAAAGTAGAACATAAAATATGCTCCATAATAAACATACAAGAAATATATGAGTGTCATGAGCCAGCACTGGTCGGACGAGCTGGATTATCGTGTGTGATGAGAGCTCTCTCTCTTTCTCTCTCTCTCTCTCTCTCTCTATCTATCTATCTAGCTATACGCACACTCACACACACACACACATACATTTTCATACATGCGCATACAAGAGCAGAGGTGGCTGTGTGGTAAATAGTTCACTTCCCAGCCACGTAGTTCCAGGTTTAGTCCCCACTGCGTGGCACCTTAGGCAAGTGTTTTCTACTTAAGTACCGGATCGACCATAGTCTTGTGAGTGGATTCGGTAGAAGAATACTGAAAGAAGCCCGTCATATATGTAAATGTGTGGGTGTAGGTGTGTGTACATATATCTATATATCTAAGCGCACTGCAAAAGCATACTTATACGAATGTATGTATGTATATATTATCTATGTATATATGGACATATATGTGTATGTATATATACGTATATATACATACACGAACATTTCCGTGTATAAGATGTGTATTAGTATTCACATGCACCTCATACACTCATACACACACACACACTCCTGGAATCATTATACTTGCATTCCTGGCTGTTGGTGTTGTTGTTAGTTGCACCACCGACACCAACGCCACCATTGTGCTGCTGGTGTTGTTGTTATGGTGATGATGTATGATGTAAAGGCAGCCACGGTTCATCTCACGCTATTTACTGCACTAGCCGGTGGGATACACATACACACGCAAGCACACACGCATACACACACACACACGTACACATATACACATCCATGGATATATATATATATATATATATATATATATATATATATGGAATGTGTATGCGTAGCACACATGGAGTTATTACACACAGATAGAAGAATGCACTCGGCTATAAATGCGGACATCGTCTATATCAAAGTATATACGCGTCAAGTACTCATACAGGAAACACGGAGTTATACGCAGAGGATGAGCGGTAGACACATATACAGTGTAAGATACACGCTCGAATCCACATGTATGTACACACACACACACACACACACACACAGTTCTTGGCTGATGCATCGTCAGTCAGCTTAAAATTACAAAGCAAACCTAAGCTGTGTATGTATGCATCCGAAAGCTACTCGTACACGTGTATATGCGTGTGTGTGCGTGTGTGTGTGTGTGTGTGTGCATATACATATATATATATATATATACATATATATATACATATATATATATATGTATATATATATACATATACATATATATATATATATATATA
>NC_068994.1:4841485-4846427 GCF_001194135.2 Octopus bimaculoides | reverse complement strand
CGTATATGGGTGTACATATATATACATATATATATATATATATATACTCACAAGCACACATATATAACTATAGTGATATTTGTGCATGCATGCATATGTGTGTGTGTGTGTGTGTGTGTGTGTGTGTATGTATATGCGTGTGTGTGTGTACGTGTAAGTGTGCTTGGAGGTGAGGTAGTGGAGGGGAGAGCAGAACACCAACACACAAACATTCCTCTTACCCTGCCTCTCAGGTCTAATCGTGAGGTTTCCATCTTTACCTCACTGTTTTTCCCAATTCTGTATTTTGTCTCTCACTCTTTCATCTTCCTCTTTCTCTCTCCCTCTTTTCCCGACTTTCTCTCTCTCACTCGCTTCCCCTCTCTCTCTCTCTCTTTCTTTCGTCTTTCCTTTACATGCAGAAGTATGAGGATTTCTGCATAGATACACAGGCATACATTTTCACACACACAGACGCACGCACATATATATATCTGTTATATACATATGCATATATATATATATATATATATATATATATATATATATATATATATATATATATATATATATATATATATATATACATATGCATATATATATATAGCCATATAATGTATGCATGCACATACATATATCTGTATAATTATAAAGATACGTATATGTACGCACACATACACACATATATTTATATATTAACATGTGTGTGTGTGCATGAATATGTATGTATTGGTATTGCACTCTCTTATTTTCCTCACTCCTTTCTTCTCTTGCTCAGTTTTCTCTCTCTCTCTCCAAACACTCTTTCTCTTTATGCATTTAATACATACATACATACATACATACGCTTAGATAGATAGATAGATGGATGGATGGATGGATGGATGGATGGATGGATACACAGATAGATAGATAGATAGATAGATAGATAGATAGATAGATAGGTAGATACACAGATAGATAGATAGATAGATAGATAGATAGATAGATAGATAGATAGATAGATAGATAGAAGTATATTATGGTACCACCACGAGATAAAATATACTCAAAAACTTATTGCAAAATTTTATCCTATTTCTTGTATGTTGAACGTTTTAACCTCCTCTACACCAGGTTTCACGTTTTTTGATCTTCGGATGGTTGTGACTTCTTGACTTCGCCTAATCATCGCTTAATGAGAACCTAACAACACATTTCTATACATTTTTACCACTTTTCTGTAATATAAACTGTGCATATAATAAGTTGTACGTCCTCCAAGTATCACTGAAGTCCCATAACGGAGATGTGAAACGAGGCTTACCAGCCTAGTACCCGTCAAAGTGACGGTGTTTATCTTTACCTATTATCAGTATTTCTTAATGCTTTTCCTCCATGTTCTGGTCCACTTCATGCATTTGATTTTTATTATTCTCAATGATTTCATTATTTCTTCTCTTCAATATGTATTCATGTATGTGTGTGTGTGTATACATACACAGGCACATACACACACAAACACATAGACCCACGCACACACAAGATACATACACAGATCCTCTGTTTTCTCTAAGTATATTATTCTTACACCATTTTTCTTCTCAATGTTAGTACCCACTTCCCTTTTTTTATACAAAATCCTCTCTTTTTCTCCAGCCGTCACTCATTTTCTTTTTCAGTTTGTAGAATTTTCTCTGTCGTTCTTTTATACTATATATTTATTATATCACATCACCACTCTAATTTTCCTTCCCTTCCCTCATTCATATTCTCTCTTCGTTTCTCAGAAGCTGCTAGCTCCGAATCTTTGAATCTCCTGCCTATCTATGTAATTTACCTCATTCTCCATCGTTAATAATACCTTCTTTTCGTGTCTTTTATCTCATTCAACAGGACTATTGCCTTCTCTTTCCACTGTGACAACACAAAAAAACATGCATAGACATGCAGCACATGCATACATATGCATACATATGCACAGGTGCAAAACCAGGTGGAGGAAAATCGTATTCGAATATCAAAGGTAGTGTATGACAGGGATTCACTGAAGCTGAATATTCACAAGCTGTAATTCAGAGTTTCACGAAACTGATCGTCAGACAGAAAGAACGTATCATAAATGATGGCGAATGAGATAGATTAATAGTTAGAAGTGACTATTTAGTGAGTAGAAAGATATTTGCTCTCCAACCACATGGTTCCGGGTTCAGTCCCACTGCGTGGCACCTTGGGCAAATATCGTCCACAGTCTCGGAACAACCAAAGCCTTGTGAGTGGATTTGGTGTCACATGTATATCTATATATGTGTGTGCGTGTACGACTTTTCTTTTGTGTTTTCCCCCCACCACCGCTTGACAACTGGTGTTCGTTTGTTTACGTCCCTGTAACTTAGGGGTGCGGCATAAAGACCGATAGAATATGTACTAGGCTTTAAAGCACTGGAATCGGTGTCCAGCATGGCTGCAATCTAATGTTCCATAGATTTGGAACAATGCAAAGCGTTCTCTCCCAAGTTCCAGCGACTTTACCAGTTCATCTACCTACATGATGTATGTTCTCTTCTGCTTTTAATTAAAGTTCTTCCTCTGAGGAGGGAGCTAGTTTCTAACAAAGGTGCAAAGCTACAAAAGGTACATCGTTGCAAGTAGGTAACAAAAAAAAAATGTCACATTTTAAACTTGAGAAAACCTTACAAATTTCTACTGTTCGTCTTATAGATTGTATTTGAAATGTGAATCAGTTGGCTGATTTCTTTTTCTGAAAATCCAAGCTTATCCAGACTGACAGTTAGGCAGTTACTCACAGAAGCAAGAGCACCAATTATTATTGGTATTAGCATAAATTTGTAATCTGGATATAGAAGCTGAAGGTTCCAAAGAAGTTGACCATAGTTAACCTCCTTCTCTTCGATTTTCAAAGAGGCACGTAAATAGCACCATTTGAGCGTGACCATTACCAACGTCGCCTTCCTGGCACTTGTGCCAGTGGAACGTGAAAAGACATTCGAGCGAGTTCGTTGCCAGTGCCGCTGGACTGGCTCCTGTGCAGGTGGCACATAGAATACACCATTTTGAGCATGGCCGTTGCCAGTACCTCCTGACTGGCCCTCGTGCCGGTGGCACGTAAAAGCACCCACTACACTCTCTGAGTGGTTGGCGTTAGGAAGGGCATCCAGCTGTAGAAACTCTGCCAAATCAGAATTGGAGCCTGGTGTAGCCATCTGGTTTCACCAGTCCTCAGTCAGATCGTCCAACCCATGCTAGCATGGAAAGCGGACGTTAAACGATGATGATGATGATGATGATGATGATGATGATGATGATATTCCACATCTGCAAAACAACTAACCTCAGTGATGGAACATACTTTTAGTGTGTGTCCCAAACAACAATATCCAACCTGTTATACTTACTTTTGACAGAAGTTTTGATGGGAATATTCCACCGATATTCCTTGTATTGGTGTTTGTGTAAGATTTGGGAATCTCTACATTTATTCCAGGACAGTCTTTTTTGCAGATAGCATTGTATATTGGTTTTGCAACAACATCGCGTCGCATAGAAAGGTAGTACCTTGAGGACATTTCTGGGCAGCTGCTAATCAAGTGTGAGATGTCTTCCACAGAAATATGACATAATCTACATTTTCGGTTGCATCTCGGAAATCTAAGGCTTCACTGGCTCTTTTGTTCATTAGCTATTTAGTAGCAATCTCCTGTTCTAGGATTGCAGTGAATGTATGTGTGTGTGTGCGTGTTTGCATATGCGTATGCATGTGTTCATGTATGCATGAATGTATGTGCGCATGCATGCCTATATATATATGTACAACACATCACCAACGAGCGAACACATGTAAACACACAAAAAAAAATATACAATAAGAACAGGACATCACCAACAAGCAAAACCGGGACACGTATTTCTGCATCAACAGTCGTTATCAGCACGGGTTTTCCTGTCTTGGCACCAGCTTTACGTAAGACAATAACATACACAAAAGAGTAGAGAACGTTTACAGATTAGAATATTTGCACAATTAAATTAAAATTGAGCCAAGAGAAGCAACTCAACTCTCATCAGTTGCATGAAATAGTAAACGAGGAAAATTCGTAATGATATTCATTCGGGAAATAGATACAGAAAGGCTTGGTCGTCAATTGCGAGTCTTCTGAGGGAGAAGGGAGATAATCTGCAGACCATTATTCTGTTCCAGAATCATAGAGGAACATGATTCCGGAGCTTCGAGCCACTGTTGGGTTCGAGCTTAAAGTCGATTTTATAGAGGCAGCTCTAATATATATATATATGTGTGTGTGTGTGTGTGTGTATTATATATATATATATATATATATATATATATATATACTTGTATGTGTGTGTTTATATAAATATATATGTAATTGATACATGCATGTATGTAGATAGATAGATAGATAGATAGATAGATAGATAGATAGATAGATGCATACATACATACATAGGGGACAGATATAGATATCCTTACAAGTCTTATCGTACAAAACAATAATATTCAGAAGTCCACAAAAGTTTCAATATCTCGGAGCGCCTGATTCTCAATAAAATTTCTCTCAGTGCAACATTTTGTAGAAAAGACGAGAAGTTGTTGGAACGGTAATGGACCCAGGAGCCATGCTTTCCCAAATAAAACTAATAAGGAAATATAGAACAATCTTTATTGATAGAAGATGTATAACATGTTTGAAACAAATAATCTTTTTTTTATATCTCTGTCTACGTCTATATGTTTCTACATGCGTGTGTTCCCTCCGTTCTTTGTTATTCCTTCACGCAGTTCTTTCCCTCTGCTCCCTTCAACATCATGGTTCAACACACAACCCTTTTTCCTCTATATTGACAAACATGTTCCTTTTTTTTTTTTTTTTCACTCCTTCGTTCGAATTCTTCGGTCCCTCATTATACCCCTCACTTACGTAGCCATTTATAATCTCTCCCTATC
>NC_068994.1:4837536-4838489 GCF_001194135.2 Octopus bimaculoides | reverse complement strand
ATATATATATATATATATATATATATATATATATATATATATATATATATATATATATATATATATATATATATATATATATAATGTATGTGTGGATATATATATGCACCTATATATATAATAAACATATATTTATGATACACATATTTACATACACACACACGCACACACATACACATATTCATGTGTATGTGTGTCTATGTGTGTATAAGGAATAGTGTTCGTCCATAATATTCATTTTACACTCACGTAAATATGCACATATATGTATTTATATATTTATATATTTATGTATATATAAAAATATATTTACATACATATATATGTGTATACGTATATATGTACGTTCACATATACATATATGTGTGTATGTGTAGTGTCTGTGTGTGCGTGTGAGTGACTATGTTAATACGTATATGTTTATATATGTAAGTGAAGCACACTGCTGGCTCATAGCACATGCATACACACACTTGCGCGCGGGCATACACACATACACATACACACAAGAAGCACATACATCAACACCAATACACACATACACTCATATTTATGAGTTTGTGTGGCTGTGTATATGTGTATGTACGTATATGTATATGTAAACATATATATACAGAGAGAGAGAGAGAGAGATATAGATAGATAGATAGATAGATAGATAGATAGATAGATAGATAGATAGATAGATAGATAGATAGATAGATAGATAGATAGATAGAGAGGTAGATAGATAGATAGCTATATATATATATATGTACATATATTTGTGCATGTGTAAATATATGTAGCTATATACAGGCATTGACATACATCAGCAGTATACATATATTATATATATATATATATATATATATGTAGTGTGTTTGAGAACAGTTCTAGAGACGCTCGTTTCTTCATCAGATGCTGTTGCAGCTCTCCTGTAAGTCTTTCACAGATATATATATATATATATA
>NC_068994.1:4823695-4834674 GCF_001194135.2 Octopus bimaculoides | reverse complement strand
ATATATATACATATATATATATACATATATATACATATATATATATACATATATATACATATATATATATACATATATATAATGCGTGATTATGTATGTATGTATGTATGTGTGTATGTGGAACGTAAGTGGAAATGGGAGTCTGTATGAAGGTGCTTCTCACATAAAGTCGGTCTTTATTCAGTTGAGATAGACTGGTGGTCGACTTCTGTGAGCTGGGTGCAGATATCATGATTTGCTAGTGAAACCCTGGGCTACCACTACCGACAGATACATCCGACTAAAACGGGCAGCCATGGGTAAATAGAGACAATGTCATGTCCTCGGTCGTCATACTTACTGTCCTGTACATTTCTCTCTCTATCACTCTCATTATACATATACATATATATACATACTCATATGCATACATATACGTTTCTAGACACTATATATATGCATACACATAAACATAATGTGTGTATATGTATGTTTATGTGTGTATATATCGTCTCTTTTTTCTTCTTTCTCTCTTTGTCATTTTGCTATGTCAATCAGTTTGTGTTAATATTTTATCACTTTATTCATTATCTCTACATGTATATATATACATATGCCTGTGTGTATGTGTGCACTGGTTGTCTAATTTGTCACATACATACATACATACATATATATTTTATTTTCATATATATACATATATATATCTATATATGTTATACTAGAATACAACCATTGCACGGTGTCTGTAGTGCGAGCCAAATGGGGGGGAGCTTCTGTTTCATGGATCGATATGCTAGAAATAGCACCCACATTTTCCTGAAATCAAACCATAGCGTCTTGAGACAAAGAGGGTCACATTGCAAAATATAATAATCCTCGATATAAAACGACGGGATAGCCGTGGTTGGAATGGTTCGACCATGGTTTCTCTCGGTTAATGGCTGACCAGGGGCTAAACAACCCTACTGTCTAGCATAGATACACAAAGAATATCTCATATATTATAACGTATGTGTATATATATATTACATGCATATATATATATATACACACACACACACATATATATATATATATATATATATATATATATATGCTTACGTATATACACGTATATGTATGTCTTAGTATGTATGTATATATATAGAGTACAGATATGGTTATTTGAGTGTACATTATGTTTCATACATGTTTCTCTGTATATAACCGGAAGATTACGAGTTCATATCCCATCTAGGACAACGTTATTGTGTACATCCGTAATGAAGCTACTGCATTATTTGTTATATATGTATACATACATACATACATACATCATACAAACATACAATACAACACTTGTGCACATAATTTGTCTACATTTATTTATATTTACATTATTGATCTCATGTAAATTTTGCAATCAACTCTGTGGTTGTGTATGTAAATAAACAAAATTATTTGCTTAGTGTATACGCACCATCTATATATTAATACACGCATACACATTTATATGTACATATCTTATTTTAATTGTACTTTCATTATCTAGGGTATATGTGTATGTATGTATGTACATATTTTATGCCTTTCTATTTCCATCTCTTTTATATCTACATACATTATATATATATATATATATATATATGTGTGTGTGTGTACATATTTTACCTGTTTTAATTATTAGACTGCGGCCATGCAAGGTATATATGTGTGTGTATACATATATATGTATATGTATGTATATATTAGTACGCACACCACAAATATCCATGAAAGAATATATATGTATGTGTGTGTGTGTGTGTGTGTGTCTGCTTCTGTCAAACTATAATTCCTATTGTGTGTTCGTGTATTTGTCTCTTCTATTTGTATCATTAAATTCATATTTGTGTCCCATATCTGTATGAATATACACTCACACGTACACAATATATATATACATACATATATATATGTATGTATACTCACACACATTAGTGCATATATCCTCCATGTCTATCTTTCTCTATCTCTACCTTATATATCTCTTTTAACTTTAAATTCCTCCTTTTATTGATTTTAACAGAAATGCTTAGCAAAAGTTCACGCTCACAATTTAACACAAGCCGGGTCGGAACCAACACACACACACACACTCACGCACACACACTACTATGTTTACATTACCAATGTATTAGTGAATGTGTGTATATATGTATGTGCGTGTATCTGTGTGTGCGTGTCTGTCTGTGAGTCCTCATCTACCAAGGGCCATAACTCTCTATATTCTGTTCCAATATTTTATCCCATTTCCAAATACTATCTGAGTATATGTAATATTTCTATCAATGATTATATCCTATTATATGATATCAATGTTTATATTATCACATTATGTTGTGTTCCCGTTTATTTATATCCTGTTCAGATTCTATCTTTGTTCTGTGCCTTTCGAGTCTATATGTATCTACATAATATATCTAGGTACATTACCATCAGTATACCTTCTAGTAGTCTTAAGTTACACCAGACAATACTACTACTACTACTACTACTACTATTTCACCATAATAACGAATCCTAAAACACTGTGCCGATACAACACCAAATTCTGAACACTGTGCATTCAACTTTGATACTGTCACACTGTCCCCCATACAACGTTACCACACTTATACGATTCACTATACCGCCATACTCTGGTACACCATACCTCTACACTGTGGTATACCATACACTATACCACCACGTATGCCATACACTTTAGCACCATACTGTTGTACACCATTCACTATACCATCACACTACTACAGCATACACTCTGCCACTACACTATGGTATGCCATATGCTCTACCATCATAATACACTGTGATGCTACTACCTTATCACTCCAGTTACTTCACCATATTATGATACTCTGACTCCATACACAGCTACAACATACACCACTGCATTACCACCACCACACAACACACTATGACACTGTACATTTGTCAGTCGTTAGAGCATCCGTTGAAATGCTTTGCAATTATCATTCTGGCTCTTTGGGGTCTGATTTTAATTCCTACCTTTGGGTGGTAGGCTTACGCTGTCATCCACTTTAACACTCTTCCTTTGTCTTTGGGTTCCATTAAGCCAAGGAGTTAACTTTATCGCAAACATTCAGGACAAGGTCTTTAGTTGAGTTTGTATCCCTCCCTCCCCACCTATCTCTTACAAATCTCAGAAACCCTGGAAAGGGTTAGGGTCATTGACTTTTCTCCTGAATGAAAGACAAAGGCAAAAAACAACTACATTAATACACAATTTGTTTTTAAGAAGTTGTTCTCCTCCTCATTATCATCATACTTTTCCATATTAACATGGGTGGGACAGGTCTTCTAAGGCAGACACCCTTCCTGTCACCAAGACGTTTGGTTACCTGTTACAAAATCTAGGTACACAGTGGACTTATTCTAAAACCATGTTGCTCACAATATAACCTCATCAACATCTCTGGTCATCTATTAACTCTTCCTCAAACCCTGACTATGGCCTAGATAACTTCTATTGTGATTATGCCCCAACACTGATTACTATGGTCATTCTGACTTAGATGCTGGCTACTGCACATGACCCTTGGGGGTGTCCATAGAAGTTCGTTTTTTTTTTTGTTAAAATTTATGTGCAATGATTTGTTTATACTTCTACAATACACAAAACATCATAACAACTTTCTTATCCAATTCCTACTAATATTTAATTCTAAAAATATAATGGGATTTTTTTTTTTTAATGTTGAATGGCTGTAAGGGGCCACCTGTGTAAAATAGTAATCAAAGGGGTCCATAGGTAGAAAAGAGGTTGAGATCCAGTTGCCGAGATACTGCTGTGGTCACAATGACCTGGGGACTGACTACTGTCAACAGCCTTCCTTAATGTTGAGTTGAAGTCTTTTGGCATCAGTTCATTAATGCTGAACAGCCAGAGTGTTGCTCTCATAAACTTGTATCACTCGTGGAGTGGAGGCAACTGACTGGGTGTTGGTTTGGTGTGATGTGCTGTAGTGTGGTCAGGTGACCGAGGTTGTGCTGTACTGTAGTGACCTTAGCTGTGGTGTTGTTATTGTTATTAACCCCAGGTCATACCTTATTGAGCTACCTATGATCAAAAGTTGTTCCAGTTGTGATAATTTTTTTTCTTTTGTATTGTATATCAAGGATTTCATTGACCACTTTGTCCTCACTTTTTATAAAATGACAGGTATGATTTGGAGGAATCTAGCTGCAATTTTTAGCCATTTAAGTGAGCACATAGAGACTCCTTCATTTGGTGTAGTGTATTGTGAAGTACTGTAGGGTAATGTAGCATGGTGGTATGTAGTATTTCCTGGCACAGGCTTTTCTAAGCAGAAGAACGTCTCTGGAAGATAGTGAGGGATCAGGAACACCTGCCACAAGTGTCATCTCCGGCAATGTGGAGGAAATTCATCAGCTTGTGCATGAAGGCCATCGGGGGACAGTCAACAACATTGCTGATGTTGTTGGTCTGTCGAATGGGTCCATGCAGGCAATCCTAACATCTGGAGTCTTCATGACAACAATGCATCCTGTCACCGAGCTTTCCTCACTCAAGAGTTTCTCACCAGAAACATGGTATCACTTTTGCTCTCGCCCTTTTTCGCCAGATTTAGCACCTGTGGACTTACATCTCTTCCCCAAGATGAAAATGCTGCTCAAAGGTTGCCATATTTACACTGTTGTTCAAAATCAAGAGTGAATCACAGAAGGTCCTCAACTCACTTACAGAAAATCCCTTCCAGGCTGGATTCCAAAAGTGGCAGGAACACTGGGACTGATGTATTGTTGTGCAAGGGGACTATTTTGAAGGAGATAATGTTGAAACTTAGGTAAATAGGTTGTTTTTTTTTTTATCCCACCTCCTGATGCTTTGCTCTTGATCTTTTTCATAGCTGCTCTTGATCAGCTCTGATGAAGCAAAACTATGGCATGCAGGTAGTTGGTCAAAAAACAAGGTGCAACCCACATCCATCTTCCCAGCTCTGACATACATTCAGGCAACACCTATTTCTATGTACTTCACAAGACCTCATTTCATCCTGTAACAATGTGGGTCTGTTGTACTCTCTCCACTGCCCATTCTGATGGTGATTCTGTAGTAGAAGCAGGCAAAGGTGATATCAGAGCACAACAGTTGCTGTTCTTCTGCAATTATTGGTATTTGTTTCATACAAATTTTTGGCATCCACACATGGAAGAATTATCTCTTGGATATATCTGCATCAATTGACTAAGATTCCAGACAGGAACATCTCCATTTCTGATGTCTTCTATTCAGGATTATTTTATCGATTCTTAACACAGTAAAGTGAAGGCACATGGCCTGGCGGTCAGAGTATTGCAATCACAATCATATAATCATGGTTTTGGTTCCTGGCCCAACCCAGGCAGTGTGTTGTGTTCTTGAGCAAGACACTTCATTTCATGTTGTTCCAGTCCATTCAACTACAAATGAGTTCCAACAATAACTGGGAATTTAACCCTGAAACAGGTATGCATCTCATTCAATGTGAAGGGCTTGTAATCTCAGTGACTTACATGTCGTAGAAACCAGATTATGTTCTGGCTGTATGAATCCCAGGGCACATAACAAATGTATGCCTAAAGTAGGATTTGAAGATTTGGCTATAATTTTGGCTGGTTTAGTGACTCCATGAAAGTTTTTTTATTGGTTGATGGAAGATCAGGGTGAGTGATTTTGTAGTGAAAGCTCCTCAAAGCTTAGACGCAACACTTAGTAAACTTTGAATGGCTAGGCATGGCTGTGTGGTTAAGAAATTTGATTTGCAACTATGTTATTTTGGGTTCAGTCCATCTGACTGGTGTACGTGATGTGCCGTATACCATTTCATTGTATCATGTATTTTTTTATTATTATTATTATTATTATTATACATTCAGAGGGGGAAAAAGGTGGCATTTGTGATCTCTTTCAACAGTAGACCCTGTTAAAGGATCTCAGGGACCAGTTAGTTATGCTAAAGCAGATAATGGATTAATTTTACCACCTAAGGAATATACCATATATCATACATACCACCATATACTGTAATACCGTCATAAACCATACATCCCACCCTGTACCATTTGGCAGCACCTATTTCTATGTACTTCACAAGAACTCATATCATTATGTAACACACAGCATCTCTGTCACTATATTCCACATAAAGGATGTACCTCCATCTGCCACGAGTTATCGACTGAAAATGTCATATAACACAACTGGAGACAGTTTAGTGTGGAGAAACCAATATTATTATTATTATTATTATTATTATTATACATTAGTTTCATGTTAAGTTTCTGCTGTGCCACCCTGTACACCTCCATGTTCCTGAAGTGTATGAAGCATTGTAATTTTATTTTTGTGAGGATGTTGATGTACTGCACCAGTTTCTTTTGTTATTTTCGTGTATGTTCTGTTGTGTTTGATGTGTGTAATGCAAGTTGTGTTACTTCGTTGGGCCCTTATTTCATTATGTTGCACAAGTTGTGTTGCTTCAGGTTATTAGGTGCATACTGTATAGGATACGTGTTTTGTGTAAAAACTGTTCTATTTGAGCTCTTCTACTGAATTGATTGTCTTGTGCAAGATGTAGGCTGTTATATATAAAAATATATATATATATATATATTATAGTGCCTAATTCTCCAATTACTGGTGGTATTGTTTTCACACTCAAACCCCACATCTTGAATATTTCAGTTTCAAGGTCCTTCTATTATGATAGCTTCTCCACTTCTTGTCAGGCAATATTTTCATCAGAAGGGATTGTAACATCTATTATTATTATTATTATTATTATTATTATTATTGTTATTGTTATTGTTATTAAGGCAGTGAGCTATCTGAACCTTCAGCATGCCAGACAAAACACTTAGTGGCATCAATCTTTATGTTCTGAGTTCAAATTCAATCTTTATGTTCTGAGTTCAAATTCCACTGAGGTAGACTTTGCTTTTCATCCTTTCGGGGTCAAATAATTAAGTACCAGTTGAACACTGGGGTAATCAACTCATCCCCCACCTCCCCCAAGCTACCCTTGTGGCAAAAATTTGAAATTATTATTATTATTATTATCATTATCATTATTATTAGTAGTAGTATTAAAGTGGTGAGCTGGCAGAATCGTTAGCACACCGGGCGAAATGCTTAGCAGTATTTCATCTGCCTCTACGTTCTGAGTTCTAATTCTGCTGAGGTCGACTTTACCTTTCATCCTTTCAAGGTTGATAAATTAAGTACCAGTTCCACACTGGGGTCAATCTAATCAACTATCCCCCTCCCTCAAGTTTCAAGCCTTGTGCCTATAGCAGAAAGGATTATTATTATTATTATTATTTTTTTTTTTTATTGTTATTGAATATATTCTGTTCACCTGCCCATCTTCTTTAATTCACCCTTTCAGTAATACATTGGCTGAAGGACACAAATTTATTAGAAGTATAAGCCAACTGGATTGACCCCTGTAATTTACTTTTTCCACACCAAAATAACAAATGACATTGAACTATAAATACAGTAACACATTTAGTCCAGTGGCAGACAAAGCTACACTGATGGCTGTACGATGGGGAAGAGTAGTGCTGTGTATAGGAGTCTGCAGAAAACACCAGTCTGCTGGTCGGCTATTGTACTACTTCGTCATTGTTGTGTTATTGGATTAATGGCCAAGACGCTTAACATGAAAATAGCCTTCTCTACCTAACTGTAGACAGGCACTGATTTGATGGTGGAATTTTCTCTCTGTAAGCAGTAGTGGGATTACTGTAAAACTGGTGAGTGTTTCATTAGCTTGTAAGGGCTTCAAACATGTCCCTTGGTTTTAACACCACCATATGATCTATTGGGACTTTAGCAGAGTTCCCTCTCTTGTAACATTCAGGCTGACCAGCCCCTTGGTTCCCTATCCACCCATGCTTTTCCTGCTTACATTGACTTGCAGAGGTTCAAGCTGGAGACCAACCTCTTCAATTACAGCATTCAGGGATTATCTACAAAGGTCATGATCATTGCTTGTCCCACTTCTTAGCTAACATATTTATTCAAGTATGACCCTTTAGCATTCAATTTATTCTGTCAAATGTTATGCTTATTTATTCGCATTGTTTTCAATTAATCCTGGATTATCTCATAGCTTCAAGATTTCAATGATGTGATTGTTTATCTTTAGAATGACACTGTAGGATAGGTGTAAGAGGTTGAATCTGGCCAGTTTTGAACATAAAACATGTAAAATATTTTGGCCCATTATGGCCGGTTTAAATGCTAAAGGGTTAATGTAAGAAATTGAACACAAGACACCAAGGTGGAGTAGCATTATACTTGAATATAATTGTTTCAAATTTTAGCAAAGCCAGCAATTTTAAGAGAAGGGAGTTTTGCTCAACTGGTACTTATTTTATCTACCCTAGAAGGATGAAGGGCAAAGTGGGCCTCAACAGTATTTGGACTCAAAACTTAAAAGAGCCAGAAAATATGCTGTGAAGCATGTTTGTCCACCATGCTGACAAATCTATCAGTTCATTACTTTTTACTTGAACATAGAAATACAAAACAGATAAAGTATATTACTGATTTGCAGGTAGGAAAAGTGAGTGTTCTGCTAGATTTGCGATTGCATTGCCCTGGAGTAATTACAGGAATTGCTATAAGAAAAAATAAAAATTGTTTAGATGTTAAGTTAGAAATTGGTGAATTCCACCATGTTGACATTCCCTAGATACATCTGCTGTGTTGTCTTCTGTGAGTGATAAAGCTTGTGAGACAAACTCTATCACTGCCGACCCGACTCCCAGCTGTGTGTGTGGGTGCTGCAGCCACTCACAACTGACCCTTCCAAAAGTAGAGTGATACTTAATCCTTTGGATAAACTTAGATTTCTTCCACACCTTGCTCTCTCTTTCTCTCTCTCTCTCTCTCTCTCTCTCTTTCTTCTTTCTCTTATTCTGTATGTATGTGTACATGTGCACACACACACACACACGTGCACTCACATATAAAGCAGCATCATGGCAGCTGTCTATTTGCTGGCCATAGCTCAAGGTTGTCACTTCAATTTCTCTCTCTCTTTCTCTCTCTCTCTCTCTCTCTCACACACACACAGAGTATAATATAGTATCGCTCCACCCTCTTCTGTTAAGTAACTACTAACAGTTGTTGATCTAAGCCATAAAAAAAACAAATTTTTAAATAATTTCTGATGTTTGTAAACCTACGTCCGTTTTCCATGCTAGCATGGGTTGGACCGTTCGACTGGGGTCTGGGAAGCCAGGAGGCTGCACCAGGCTCCAATCTGATCTGGCAAGGTTCTACAGCTGGATGCCCTTCCTAACGCCAATCACTCTGTGAGTGTAGTGGGTGCTTTTTATGTGCCACCAGCACAGGGGCCAGGAGAGCTGACAACGACCACAATCAGATGGTGCTTTTTATGTGCCACCGGCACGGAAGCCAGTCGAGATGACGCTGGCATCGGCCACATTCAGATGGTGCTTTTTACATGCCACCGGCACGGGTATCACAACTACAATTTCCATTTGATTTTCATTTTGATGTTGATATACTTGACTCAACAGGTCTCCTCAAGCAGAGCAGCTTGCCCTACGATCTAAGGTACTTTTGAATGGGCTGGGGGCTGGTTATGAAAAACTGGTGTAGGCTACAGCTGCAATCTCACTTTATTTGTATATCTCCAGAGGTCCCGGTCTTTCGCCATTGCCTCTGTGAGGCCCAACATTCGAAGGTCATGCTTCACCACCTCATCCCATGTCTTTCTGGGTCTCCCTCTTCCACGGGTTCCTTCCACTGTTTGGGAGTGGCACTTCTTCCCACATCTCTCCTCATCCATCCGTAGTACATGACCATACCAGCGCAAACATCTCTCTTGCACGCCACATCTGATGCTTCTTATGTCCAACATTTCTCTCAGGGCGCTTATACTCTGTCGTGTGTGCACACTGACATTACACGTCCAGCGGATCATGCTAGCTTCATTTCTTTCAAGCCTACGCATATCCTCCGTAGTCATGGCCCATGTTTCACTGCTGTGAAGCATGGCAGTTCACACACATGTATCGTACAATCTACCTTCCATTCTGAGCGAGAGGCCCTTTCTCACCAGTAGGGGTAGAAGCTTTCTGAACTTTGCCCAGGCTATTCTTATTCTAGTGGTAACACTCTCTGAGCATCCACCCCCACTACTAACTTGGTCACCTAGGTAGCAGAAGCTATCAACTATTTACTTAGTACAACACATTACAGTCAGGACCTCCTTCCTATCTAAATCTACTGAGATGCTTGGTGGGAGATGAAAGTGAGGGCTCTTTTGAATTTATTCTTTACACTTTACACATGCACATACACACACACTCACATCATCATCATTATCATCATTGTTTAAGGTCTGCTTTCCATGCTGGCATGATTTGGACAGTTTGACTGAGGACTGGCAAACCAGAAGGCTTCACCAGATTCCAATCTGATCTGGCAAGGTTTCTACAGCTGGATGCCTTTCCTAACACCAACCACTCCAAGTACCGCCACTGGCACAAGAGCCAGTCAGGCGGTACTGACATCAACCACGCTTGAATGGTGCTTTTTACATGCCACCATCATGGGACCAATCAGGTAGCACTGGCATCGACCACGCTCAAATGGTGCTTTTTACATGTCATTGGCACGGGAGCCAGTCAGGTGGCACTGGCATCGACCATGCTCAAATAATGCCTTTTACATGCCACCAGCATGGGAGCTAGTCAGGTGGCACTGGCAACGATCACACATTTGAATTTACAAATCAAAAGAATAAAGTATCCAGTACTTATCGTAGACATGCTGTGAAAAGCAGAAATGTGAAACTAGGAGGGAAGCTTCAACTCTGTGTGTGTGTGTGTGTAGCCATGTAACAATACACATGGTTTGATTTACCTATATGTCTGTATGTATGTATATATATATATATATATATATATAT
>NC_068994.1:4815887-4823589 GCF_001194135.2 Octopus bimaculoides | reverse complement strand
TACCACCCACCTCCACCATTTAACTCAGACCCTGATTTGATATTTCTATCTAAAAATGAAATAACTCTCTTATAAATAGCTTATATTTTTATACACCTAACCTTCATGATATCATCTCAGACAAAACCAGTTTTCTGTTTGAAAAGAGTTTATCAAGACAGGAATCAGCTGTTTAGCATTCTTAACTTTTCCTCTTGTTTTTCTAGTCAGTTCTTTTCACTTCAAAAACCACAACCTGAGATTTTAACAGTTTCCGTTTTTGAAGCTTCTATTACAACACACATTTCAAACAGAAAGGGACATACCCATAGCTTGAGAAAGGTCATTGTGACACAGAGAATAAGGCCATGGCTGTGTTTGTCACAATTCCTTGTCTGCTTTAGTCAGACATATTGAGTATGGTTCTTGATCCCCTTATCCTCATTTGTTACTGGTAATTATTTTAATTAAACCTAAATAAACTTAGTTGACCATAATGATCAACTTTCTGACCATTCTTTATTACATCAGAGTGGTGGTAGGGGCCACTCTGCTTGTTTTCTTTCTCTGTTCTTTGCTCAAGGTCTCCACCTCACCAGAATCCCATCAACAGAGAGGCCATTGCTATCCTGCAGCACTGATTTCCACAATCCTCCTGTCTGTTTCCATGGGCAAATTACTTCTGCTATGGTCTTTTGTGCTGACCAGTATCTTATGAGTGATATTGGTCACTGGAAACAACACCAAAGCCTGTTGTGTGTGTGTGTGTGTGTGTGTGTTTCAGTCTCCTCTTCTACATCTTAACACTGTGCATATAAGGTGTAGAACAGTGTTGCCGTTTAGGTGATATCAATGTTTGTGCCTGCCATAAATCCATGTTTGGCCATTATGTGCTTGGACATGTGAAAGGTGGGGGGGGGGGAATATATACTTTAGTTGGAAACAAGTAAGGATTGGCAACAAGAAGACCAGCCAGCCAGCCATAAAAAACTGACTCAGCAAAATCTCATCTGACCCATGCCAGCCTGGAGAATGTGTGTGTATGTATGTATGTGTATATGTGTGTGTGTGTATGTATGACAATAACAAGCAAGAAAATGAGTAATCAACATCACATTGGTGGTTGATTAACTTGTTTTAATAGAAAGATTGATGTTAATGTGACATATATATATTACACACACATGCACACAAACTCATATTCACAGGCTCTGAAAACAATTGTCAGATTTTATACTGAAAAACCAAAGCTACTGAAATTGGTGGGATGTTAGGAATGCCAGCCAAATGGTTCAAGTCCTCTTAGTAACATTGTGCCCAAGACACCAAACTGGGACTGGCCTAGTCCAGTAAGCTGTAAACAGGTACCATAGAGCTGTCTTCAAAAGTATCTTTCAAACTTGTCTCTAAACATTCTTCATCACATTCACCCGGTGAACTCCCATCATTGCAAAGGGCAGGATTGATGGAGTGTTTATTAAATCTAATTTCAAACCCTGTCAAATCTTACTTTCATGGTAACAGAAACACACCCCCAGCCAAAAAATTACCACACAGCTTCTATCTACCAAACATTACTTTTAAGAAACCCCTGTCTATCAGATATTTCTCACAATTTGCACAAACCCTCTCTGCCGAATTTCATTCAAGATATTTAGAGCCAGCCACATCTGTCAAATTTCACAATGTTTTTGACAACTTAAGGTTATGAAATTGATGAAACTTACCCAAGGTGTCACAGTGGGACTTGAACCTGAAGTTATGTTGCTAAAAACAAAGTTCTTAACCCCCCTCACAATCATGCTTGTCTATATACATTTGTCTGACTTATAAACCTGTCTAACTTGTCTATTTTACCAGTCTAACTTAATTTAATCACTATGTTTTGAATTAATCATGTACTATCTTGTTACTTCAAGATTTCGATATGATTGTTATTTTTAGAATCTGGTTAGTTTTAAAATAAGGTGGGTAGAATATTTGGGCCAGATATGGCCAGTTTAAATGCTAATGGGTTAAATATTGAGTTCTATTTTTCCTTAATGTGCCAGCAAGCCTATATATATATATTTATTTATTTCTTTTCAGATTTGTTTGCTGTCCTTACAGAAACTCCCCACCACCCAATGGAGATCAACTTCTGAAGAATCCCTGAATAGCCTTTCTCACATTTGATACATTTTATATCTTCTGCTTCTTTTATAAAGGTTTTTGGCAACTGGGACACATTACACATGGCATATTTGGTCCATCCAAAGGAAATCCCCACACCAACCTAACAACCAACATTGCACAACGTGTTGTTCTGTCTCTCGGCTCTATAACAACACTACCACACTTTGGAAAATACCAAATACAACTGCATATGGTAAACTGTGGGGGATATTCATTGCTGTGTGTATATATATACAAAATCTCTACCTATGTTGCTGTATACATTCATAACGGAAAACCTGTGTGTGTCTGTAGGAAATTTCTAACCACATGTTGAATCTTAATCAATGAGATTAGCATCCAGTTCTTTTCCTGAACACATCTAGCTTTCATATATATATATATATATATATATATATCGGTATACATACACGTATGTAGATATGTAATAGGGATTGTTTGAGTTGGCATTTCTAACTCTTCAGGTTCTTATTATGCAATATATATATATGTATGTATATTGATAACTTGATGTTCTGTGGATCAATTGACAAACAATGAAAATTTGTGATCCGTTAAAAGATAATTTAGAGTCGTATTTTTGTTTTAGTTGACCTCTTCTAGAAACACCTTGGCCCCTTTTGTTTAACTACCTGAGTACACGGCATTGTTTTGCTCCCCTTAATTTGTGTCACAAAGGTCGGAGGTCACTTTGTCCGTTTGATGGTTAGTAGTTTGAGTGTTGTGTCTGTGATTTGAACTGCTGAACACTTATCAGAAAGGATGATACTGTGAAAAGTACAACATGTAGTAGTGGACAATGTCAATAGTCCTGATCTATAGTCCAGCTGGTTTATGATGTAAACTGTTCCTTTTACATTGCTGTTGTCACCATCATCATCATCATCATCAACTACAGTACCACCATAACCATTATCATTATCATAATCATTTGTGTCACCACCATCTTCTCCCTATTGTAGCAAATCAAATGTAATTTGGAAGCACAGTGACATCTACCCAATATGTACCCTGTTCAGTCTAGCTACCCTATTGGAAGTCAGCAAGGCATTAACAGCCAATCGTTGTACCAAAACCACCATCTAAAAGGCCACCCGAATGCTTCGTCTGGGGGCAAAGCATTTCGACCTTTGGATGGCTCTGGAGGCACAACAGGGACGGCCACTAGCGTCACAACGTCCAGTGGAGGCGGAAAGAGCTTCAGAAATGATACGATTGCCCGCAAAGATTTGTCGAATCAAAGACCTGCCTTGCCTAACCTCAATCAGGGTAGTTCCTCTACAAACAATAACACCACTACCAGCACATCCCTTATCCAAAAGACATATCCGTGTACAATTTGTAAGAAGATATTTTCTAGCCCATTTTTTCTCAAGAACCATGAGCAAACTCACCAGATACATTCAATGGGGTCCACCAAACCATTTGGCTGTTCTGGTTGTCACAAGCAGTTCTCTTTATTCGTGGACTTAAAGAATCATAATTGCATGCCTGTCCAATCCCAGGCAACACAGGAAATGACAGGCCAGAGAAATCTGATGGGCAACAACATGCATTCAAAGCCCTATCACTGCGACATATGCAACAGAGGCTTTTCTCACCATGCCAATTTAAAGTTGCACCTTCGCACCCATTCCGGTGATAAACCATTTTCTTGTGAGGTATGCGGCAAAAGTTTCTCTCAGAAGAACTGTCTAAATGATCACAAGCGGCTTCACAGTGGAGATTTATTTTACTGCAGTTACTGCAAGAAGCCATTCGCCAATGAATTCTTTCTGCGAAATCATCTAAGAACTCATACTGGCGAGAAGCCTTTTGAATGCAACTTTTGCGACAAGAAGTTTTCACAGCGTGGAAACTTGAAAACTCATATGCGCATACACACAGGAGAGCGACCGTTTCAATGTGACCTCTGCGACAAATCGTTTGCTCAAAAGAATTGCCTGACAGATCACAAACGCCTTCACTCTGGCGACATGTTTTTCTGTATTGTCTGCAAGAAAGCATTCACTAACCAATTTTTCTTGAAAATCCACGAACAGAGCCATACTGCTGTGAGTAATAGCGAAGGAGGTGAAAATATGTTTTATTGCACCTTCTGCAAAAAGGGTTTCTCAAATCAATTTTTTCTACGTAACCATGAACGGACACACACAGGGGAAAAACCTTTCCACTGCCAGTTTTGTGGTAAATCATTTGCTCAAAGTGGAAACTACCGTACACACATGAGAATACATACTGGCGAGAAGCCATTTGTCTGTGATGTCTGCGGAAAAGCATTTACTCAAAGGAACAGCCTTAGCGATCATAAACGTTTTCACACTGGCGAACTATATTATTGTAGTGTATGCAAGAAGGCCTTCTGCAATCAGTTTTTCTTGAAGATTCACGAACAGACACATTCAGGAGAAGTGTATTATTGTTCATACTGTAAGAAAGGTTACCCAAATCAGTTCTTCTTAAAAAATCACTTGAGAACTCACACAGGTGAGAAACCATTTGTGTGCCAATTTTGCAATAAAGCTTTTGCCCAACGAGGGAACTTGAAACTTCATGTGAGAATACACACTGGGGAGAAACCCCATGTGTGTGACATCTGTGGCAAAGGTTTTGCACAGAAAAACTGTCTGATTGATCACAAGAGAATTCACAGCGGGGATTTGTTCTTCTGTATTGTTTGTAACAAAGCATTTACAAACCAATTTTTCTTAAAAATACATGAACAAGCTCACACTGGAGAAATGTTCTATTGCAGCTACTGCAAAAAGGGATTTTCCAACCAGTTCTTTTTGAAAAATCATGAAAGGACCCATACAGGAGAAAAGCCTTTCCAATGTAATTTCTGTAAAAAGAGCTTTTCTCAACGAGGAAATCTAAAATTACATCTGCGGAGACACACTGGAGAGAGACCATTTAATTGTGACGACTGCGGTAAATCTTTCAGTCAACGTAACAATCTGATCGACCACAAGAGAGTCCACAACGGAGAGTTGTTTTACTGTAACTTCTGCAAAAAGCCATTCTGTAACAAATTTTTCCTACAAAACCATGAAAGAACTCACACAGGTGAAAAGCCATTTGAATGTGAGTACTGCAAGGAGAAGTTTTCACACCAGGGTAATTTAAAAACTCACCTTCGCAAACACACTGGAGAGAAACCATTCTCGTGTGATCATTGTGGCAAATCCTTCACCCAACGACCTAACCTGACAAACCACAAGTGTCCTGCTGCAATAGCTGCTGCTGCTGCTGGAGACCGAATGTTTCTGAAGGGAACCAATACTCTCTCATCGACAATCAACAGCCTTGGTAAGAAGTTCAACACTAGCACAGTCGGTAGTGATGGCGAACTAAAATCCCTGAACTACAGCTCTTCGAACAAAGAAGCCAACTCCCAAATGAAACCAAACATCAAGAATAGCGAGCTTGTACGTGATCAATCAAATCAACAGAGCAAAGATTCCCAAGTGACCACACCGATTAGGCCGCAAGCGTCTACTGCGTCCTCTTCACATTCCAATTCAACCTATATTCATGGAATGCCTCAGTCGTGGGAAAACAACTATTTGTGGTCTCGGGGCTTTGCTGTTCCACCATTAATAGGCTCTGCATGGCCCAGTGTCACTTGTGCATCCAAACAAAACAAGCAAAACGCTTGGGGAAACCTTCAAGGGATGCACTCTTCACGAAATACATCAGAAGATATCAGTAGTTCCAAGTGAAAATCGGTGGGGTAAATTACAATAATGATAATAATTATAATAATAATGATAACATTAATAATAATAATAGTTGATCTTTGTCTCTTAATAAACATTAATATTCTTTCCTCTGTCTCATTGCATCATTCAAAACATGACTTGTTCTCTCACCTGACAAAATGTAACTACTAGAGACATCTTGTGGTGAAAAACCAAAACCAAAGACCTAGTCAGGGTCAGTAACTCATCCACCATTGGGTGGTTTTTATTTTTTTTAAAAATGACATTTTTGGTTACACCTCAAAAGCTAATGCAAGAGAGGAAAATGTATTCGTTAAAAAAAAAACAATTACAACAACATTGACTTTGAGGTGTGTACAGGGCCTGGACATTAACACACCTCACCACATCACAATTTGTTTACAAACACTCATATGTAACAACAACAACAAATAAAGGTTGTAACACATTTCCACATTCAAGAGATAAACTTCATTTTCACACACACACACACACACACACACACACATAATATTCACATACACATACATAATACTCATACAGTCTTAACATAATGTTTGCAAACAATACACTCAAGCTATTGCATATTGAAACAAAAAAAAAATAATAATAATAATAATAAATTTTTTAAAAAATGAATTTAAAAAAAAACAAACAAATGTAATATTTTGTATTTAATGAAAAAAATTTTCAAAACCTAAATAAAAATGCAGTGTTGTGTAAAAAAAAAAGATAATAACAATAATAATAATAATAATAATAAAGTACTAGTCAAGTACTGAGGTCAGTGGTACTGACTGTCTTCAAAATTGTTGACCTTGTGCTTAAATTTGAAATCAAATAATAATAAAAACAATCAATACAGTATAGGACTGAAAATGTGTAAATATAATATAAACTGGACCCTAATACTTTGTTGGTTATAACCCTTTAACAAGGGATTGCTCTGTAAATAATTCCTTCATATATCCTTTCTTTCTCCATACACGTACACACATATACACTATTCTCGCTTTGTCTGCTTGCTTAACCTGATGATTGAACCAGTCGTGGCTACTGATCCCCGATGTATATGTGTGTGGGTGGGTGTATTACCAGAAAATAACAATGCAGATGGATAAGGGAATTTGGGGAGGAAAAACAAAAAGACAGCACCAATGGATGTAAGCAAGTCTGGTCCCCTTTCTCAGCTGTCCTTGGGAATTTTGTTCCCTGCATGTACCAATTCTTCCTCTACTCACTTAGGAATTTAAGAAACATCTCAAATTCCTGATTCATGGTCTGTGCGTACATTTACATACATCATATATTCTTTCACTTGTTTCAGTCAGTTGACTGTGGCCATGCTCCATCGAAGAAATCAATCCCAGAACTTATTCTTTGTAAGCCAAGTACTATTGGTCTCTTTTGCCAAACTGCTAAGTTACAAGGACATAAACACACTAGCATCGGTTATCAAGCAATGGTGGGGGAGACAAAGACACACACACACACACACACACGTAAATATATACATATATATGTATATACATAACAGGCTTCTTTCAGTTTCCGTCTACCAAATCCTCCCACAAGGCTTTCATCTGCCCAAGGCTATAGCAGAAGACACTTGCCCAAGGTGCCACACAGTGGGACTGAACCTGGAACCATGAGGCTGGAAAGCAACTTCTTACATACATATGTATACATACACACACACACACACACACACACACAAATCTTCCCACCTGCATCACACATTAACTCATTTGGGAATTGAACTAAACTCGGTAAAAACTGATCTCTGATATGTATATATAAAAAGATGTATATATATACATATATAT
>NC_068994.1:4811954-4815877 GCF_001194135.2 Octopus bimaculoides | reverse complement strand
TTTTTTTTTTTTTTTTTTTTTTTTGAAGGAAATGATTCATGTCTTCAGCAAAAGCAGACTATTTCTGTACCAAACCCTCTGCTCCTCCACTCCATTCCCATGTAACTGCTCGACATCCCTCTCCCCAAAATTTTTGTTATTAACCTTTGACCCTCTGCCAAACTAGAAGCAATACACAAGCCAAAATATATTGTTTGTTTTTGTTTCTTTTTTTTTATTCACATGCCATCCTCCTCTTCCTCTTCAAAAAAACTACTTCTTTAATCACATCATTCATCCTCATCATCATCATCACCATCATTCTTGCTAGCATCTCACCACACATTCACTCATCATCGCCATGCTCAATCATTGTAGATTATTATTATTATTATTTGCCTTTCTTCCTTTTAGGGTCAATAAAATGAGGACGGGTCAAGCACTGGAGGTTGATGAAATCAAATAGCCTCTTGCCCAAAATTTCAGGCCTTGTATCTACATCTTTTATCTTTTACTTGTTTCAGTCATGAGACCACGGCCATGCTGGGGCACTGCCTTGAAGAATTTTTAATTGAATGAATCGACCCTAATTTTTTAATTTTTTTAAGCCTGGTACTTATTCTATCAATCTCTGTTGCTGAACTGCTGAGTTACAGGGATGTAAACACACCAGCACCAGTTGTCAAGCAATGGTGGGAAACAAATATATGAATATATGTTGGGCTTCTTTCAGTTTCTGTCTACCAAATCCACTCACAGCAGCATTATCATTTTTTTTTTCCTTTCCTCATTTGCATTTTGATTAAAAACGTTTTTATTCTCTTTTCCTAAGCTTAATTACTTCAGTATTTACAGGACTTTTTCAACCTTTGTCATCCCCTTTCATTTTTCTCAATCTCTCTTTCCGTCTGTCTATCTATCCCTTTAACTGTTTATCTCTCTCTCTCCCTCTCTACCTGTCTATTCTTCTAATCATCTATACATATTACATACACACACACACACACACACACACATATATAAATCTGTTAATTCACCTGAAGTGATAAAATTAAAGGACTCCATCCATCTATCTACTGTTCTATCTTCTTGTCTATCTATCTCACTATCTGTCTGTCTATGTCTGCCTTTCTATCTGTCTCTCTATCTACCTAACCATGTTCTCATTACATTAAATGCAAGTTAATAAGCAGGAAATAGAGAACAATGCTGTTTGTTAACAGATGGACAACTTAAAGGACTTTTATAAAGATTACATATTCAGAGGAAACTATATCACTAACCTCACCACCGCCACCACCACATTACAGCTTTTAACACCACTACCACCATCACCATCTCCATCAACTCTACTACCATCATTACCACCCCAACACCACCATCACCACCATAACCATCTCATCAAATTCAGTGTATCTTATTTTTCAGTGGACAATAAAATACATCAGGAATGCAGTTGAATCCAGTTGAATGCAATTCTATAGACTTGCAAAAAGAAGAACCATTAAGATTGTGTGTGTGTATGTGTGTATATGTATGTACATATATCTCCCTCTCTCTCTCTCTCTTGGAGAGGCACAAGCACATACACACACATATATACACACGCAGCAGTAACTACTGCCTACCAAATTCAATCACAAAGCTTCGGTTGGCCCGGGGCTATAGCAGAAGACACTTGCTCAAGGTGCTACACGGTGGGACTGAAGCAAACTTCCTAACCGCACAGCCATGCCCGCGCCTGTATGTATATATATATATATAAAATTTAATAAATGGAGTAATACGCATATGTTAAATGAATTCTTTTAACATATGCGTATTACTCCATTTATTAAATTACCCAAAATAACGGAGTTTCTCCCTCATGAACAGGAGTTACACCACAGTCATTTTGTGATCTTTGCTACCCTGGTATCTATTAACCAATTTATTTTCCCGGAGTTAATAATTAACCAAGAGAAAATAAATACATATAATAATATATATATATATATGCATATATACATACATATATGTACATACCTACATATATATGTGTATATACATGCATATATGGGGACAGGACATCAAATGTGAACAACACGGAGTAGATAAAACAGGGGACAACTGATGAAGGGATTGTTCTTTATGTTGCCTGTCTCGTTTCTCTATTTCTTTCTTTTATTGTTTGAAAAAAAGTTCGTTTTCTATATTTTTGTTTTTTTATGTTCTCGTTTTTCATTTTGTTCAAGTACCCATATATGCATGTATACCTACATATATATGTAGGTATGTACATATATGTATGAATATATGCATATATATATTTCCCGAAAGGGTTAAAATATATAATAGAGAAACAATTCTTAATCCTTTCATTACCAACCTGGCTGAAACCGGTTCTGGTTCTGAGTACAAATGTCTTGTTTTCATAAGTTTTGAATTAAAATCTTCCACCAAACTTTAATCACAATTTTATGTTCCTAACACAGGTCGTAAGTCAATCTGGTCGTATGTCAGATTTATATTTTGCAACACTATTTTCATTCAAACGCAACTAATGCTTGACAGCAACTGAGTGAGAGACAGTGACAGGCAGTGGATGCCTGGGTCTGAGGGAGGCCTTCATTGCCAGATGCTGCCATAGTTATCGTATGTATAGCTGGCCAACATCCCAAAATCGATTTATATATTCATTTCTTTATTTCCTTATTTTTTTGTGGCCATAAGTGCAGATGGTTGTAAGTTGAGAAGGTGTGTGTGTGTGTATATATATATATATTGCAGTTGAGTATTAACTGTAATAGTCAATATTCTTTGTTATAGGCAACTAACCAGTACTTTCATAGGATTTTGCTCACCCTGAATGAGTTTTGTAACCTTTATTTGTGCTTATATATAAACTTTATCCGGGACCATGTGGTTACCATTCAGCTACGCCTGCGTCTCTCCTCAAAGCCACTGTTTGTGCTTTCCTAACGTGCCACACGGTAAGATCGAACCCTGAACCCTATGGTTGTGAAGTGAACTTCCTAACCCATGCAAGTCGTGAACAAAGAGTAATGTTATATTACAGTGGTAAAGATATATAAAGGACCATGTGAAAAGGGATATCAAACCAGGGAATGACTTACGTCTACTGCTAAAGGACAAGAACAGCCCCTCAAACGGACTTCCACACAGTTTCCTTCTACCAAATTCTATTCACTGTGCAGTGGGATTGAAACCAAGTTGAGAATCGAATCGAACTTCTCGTTCATAATACCAATACCTGCGTCCCAATTGGGAATGCATTTCTAACGCATCCTACAGCCCCTTTTTTCTTAATTGACAGGGTGTCAGTTGAGGGAATCCGACTGCTGCTTCTAGTAAAATTGATAACCATGTAGAGGCTCGTTGATTGTTGTTGAAGGGAGGTAACTCCGGGGTGCACAATAGAAGCGTTATAACTCATACCCATGTTGCCCCTTTAAGGGTCCAACGGTGACAAAATAAAACGGATTGGATGGCCTAATGGAGGTTTTGTGTTTATGTTAGCAATAACTACAACTCCAGCCTCTTCCCTAAGAAGAATATCAGTCGCGTGTGCATGTGATTATATGCTTGGGTTACGATAATAAATTATATGCCCACGGACACACACATATATACATAAACATATACATACATATATACAAACATTTTATATATATACATACACACACACAGACACATACATATATATAAACATACACAAGCATAATTATACGTTACGGCAATGACGAAAGACCGAGACCTATGGAGATATGCTGTGACTGAGAAGACCCGGCAAAGAAAGTGAGATCACAGCCGTAGCCTACACCAGTGTCGCATAACCAGCCCATTTAGAATGTACCTTTAAATCTTCGGGCAACATGCCGTGCTTGAGGAGACCTATTGAGTCAAGTAAGATCAAAACCAAATTCAAATCAAATCACAATCAA
>NC_068994.1:4802584-4811944 GCF_001194135.2 Octopus bimaculoides | reverse complement strand
CAAATGGAAATTGTAGTTGTGGCCGATACCAGTGCCATCTGACTGGCTCCCTGTGCCAGTGACACGTAAAAAGCACCATCCGAACGTGGCTGGCCAATGCCAGTGCCGCTTGACTGGCTCCCGTGCCGGCGGCATGTAAAAAGCACCCATTATACACTCGGTGTGGTTGGCGTTGGGAAGGGCATCCAGCTGTAGAAATATGCCAGATCAGATTGGAGCCTGGTGTGGCCTTCTAGCTTGCCAGTCCCCAGTCAAACCGTCCAACCCATGCCAGCATAAAAAACGGACGTTAAATGATGACTGATATATATATATAATATATATATATATACATATTTATACACTTTACTGTATATACACACACACATACATAGGCATGTCTGTGTGGCAAGAAGTTGGCATCCCAACTACATGGTTCTGGATTCAGACCCACTGAGTGGCACTTTAGGCAGGTGTCTTTTACTATAGCCTTGGGTTGACCAAAGCCTTGTGAGTAGATTTGGTAGACGGAAACTGAAAGAAGCCCATCATATATGTGTATGTCTTTATCCCCCACCACCACTTGACAACTGGTGTTGGTATGTTTATGTCTTCATGCAATAGCAGTTCAGCAAAAGAGACCGATAGAATAAGTACTGGGGTCGATTCACTCAACTTAAAATTCAAATGCAATGCCCCAGCATGGCCACACACTAAAGACTGAAACAAGTAAAAGATAAAATATATACATAAGGGGGTGCTGAAATGTTCCTGGCTTTAAGGGTATCACAAAAGGCCTGATTGGAGGCCCAACCCTCCAAGTTCTTTTACAGGCCTAAGAAGAAGTGAAGGACTGCTGCAATAAGTGTGTGAATCTGAGAGGGGAATAAGTTGAATAAAATCGTAATTAACTGATTCTCTTGTATTTTCTTTTACCAAAAGCCAGGAAATATATATCATCATTGTTGTGTAACATCTGCCTCCATGTTGGCCTAGGTTTGACGGTTTGAATATTGACATAATGGTAACAAACCAGATTTGTCATTGACAAAATACATAGCAAGACAGAATATCAAATATAATTTCATGTCCATCACATGATAGACTGACAGTCACATGTCATACTAATAGTAATAATAATAATAATAATAATAATAATAATAATAATAATAACAAAAGAAAAAAAAAACAGGGTTGACACAAAATCTATTTCTTTGACTCTTTTGAGGGGAAGAATGAACTAGGGAGTGATCCTGGTACCATACACACACACATACATATATTTCATACATATATATATACACACATACATATCAAATCAAAACAGAAAACAATTTCTTTGTTTCACATTTTTTTGGGCTTTTTTTATTTTTCAATATATATTATATATATATATATATATATACATACATATATATATATATAGATACATATATTCATTATATTCATTAGTTTATTGCAGTTTCATATCAGAGCAACTGAACATCCATTTAAGGAAATGAAATTCGCATATATTTACATTTCGTTTTTTTTTTTGTTTTGTTTTGTTTTGTTTTGTTTCATAGTTTATGAAAAATAGTTTACAATAATTTCATTTATTAGAAATTGTAATCAGATTCTACATCAAATGCTTCTAACATCTATTATAATTATTATTGTATATTCAAACATTTTTTTACAAAACAACTATATTTTTATTACACATACATACACACCCATATTTAAAATACAGAAATATATATATATATATATATATATGCACGCACTCATATCCATATATACACACATACACACATATATATATATATATATACATATATTTTATATACAGCTTCAGAAATATGATGTATATATGTTAAAGCTCTGATGCCACATTTATGTTAAGATATATACAAACACAAAGAAGACCAATACATGTATGTTGAAATATGTACACCCACCACAGAAGGGATATATCTGTACTAACTAATTGGTCGTACCATGCAGAAGTCTTCTCAATAAAACTCCAAACTAGACAACACATTTAGTTTTACAGTAGAAATGCAGTTACAACACAAACATGTGGCGGCTACACCAAACTTATCCATGCATTTTTGGGGCTGTTCTAAGAGTTGTTACTGCCATTGTTTAACCAGGGGTTATTTCTGATGCAGGAGGTGAAGATCAAACCCATTCCAGCAATGGTCATCCTGTCTGTTTTACAGCCATAGTTTATCTAAGACTATATCATACAATATTAGTGCTGGGATTGTTGTTAAGCTCTGATACAGCAGATTTACAATCAAAGACGTTCCACCATGACCATCCTGCCTTATCTTCAACCATATTGGGGTTGGAATAATTAAAAAAGGGTAAAGATCCTTCCCAAGTTATATAGGCTAAGGGCCAGTTTCCTGGTTCCCCACTGGACACGATGCTGACCCATTGCTGGATTATGTATTTTTGTCAGCTTAGTGGACTGGAGCAACGTGAAATGAAGTGTTTTGCTGAAAAACATGACATACTGCCCAGTCCAGGAATTAAAACCACAATCTTATGATCATGAATCCAACACCCTAACCACTAAGCCATGCACCTCCACACTGGAATAATTAACTCCTATAGGCCATATCTCATTAGAGATCTGTTCCATCTAAGACTATTCTAGGTTTCTTGTATATTTTTTAGTCATGGCATATCTCGGACTATACTATACCGTGTTACTGCTGGGACAGTTGTTTAGCTCTGACATGACAGACCTATAGTCAAAAGTATATTTGGTTGCTATTTTTAGCAGGCTGAATGACCACATTAGTCCCTGACCCAGTATTGTCCTTCCCTTAGTACATGATTTTTGTAATGAAATTTTTGACCCTTAAATTAAATATGATAACACTAACCTAATAACACACAGAGATACATATAGATTGAGGGTATAATATAATCCTGGCTATCACATAATGGTTCAAATGTACAGAAGACAAAAGACAGGTGAGGGAACAACAGACAGGTGTATTAGTTGGATGCTCAGGAAGGAAGAATGGAAAAGTCTTTGACATATGAAGCCCACACACTTCAACAAAAAGGGATGAAAGAAAAAAAAGGAGACAGATAAAAAAAAAATTGGGGGATTAATGGTTCCACATTCACACACACACTTGTATGTAGACAGAGTGGTTCAAAAGTTCAGCTTGTAAGCATGAGGACCCAGGTTTGATCCCAAAGTGTGGCATCTTGGGCAAGTGTCTTTACCACATCCTCAGGTGGACCCAAACATTGATTGAAATTAGGTAGACGGTGACTGCTTAGAAGCCCTCCAGATGGACTGTACCAGTAATTAAAAAGGTCAGCTTCGTCAGTCTCACCAATTCTACTTTAGAATGATGTTAAGGATACGTGTCTATGGAATACTCAGCCACATTACATGCTAAATCAATGAGTAGGTCGTCTAGTTGATCAGACAACTGGACATTCATACGTCGGAATAGACAACAGAACCAAATATACACACATGTATACATACACTACGACAATTACATATAAAGATATACATATGTACACACACACTCATTTATCTGTATACATATATGAGTATACACACACATATATATATATACTCATTTATATGTATACATATATATGAGTAGATACACATATATATACTCATATGTATACATGAGTTTATACATACACATACATACATATATATATATATATATATATATATATCTTACAGCTAAATAACTATAAACACATACATATGTACAATCTACATGCACGAGTGTGTGTGTGTGCACAGAGACACACATACTACTTAATACCAGATATTTAAAAAATGTAGTTTACAAGATCCACAAAGCTACACATAATGCTAATTATAGACACAAGAGCATGTGAACACACACACACAGGCTGTAGCTGGTGACATACACAGACACACTGAACAGGGAAAAGAAGGTCAGTGTCCTTGTTTCCAGTGTCACGTGTGACAAAAGCTGCCGTCAGCAGAGTTTGGCAGGACAGGAAATAAATAGTTTTATTTATAGGAGAATTAATATAAACTGGAAGTGATTTATGCACACACACACACCACAAGGTTAAATGAGGGTGTTTATTTTTAGATGGCTTGGCCAGAGTGAGAAAGAGAGAAAGAAAGAAAGATAGCACCTTTTGAACCTTTTTTCAGCCTCTTGTGGCCTTGCAAGGCCTGACCCTGCTAAAAGGCACAGAAGGTGGTGGTGTAAAAATAAAGGGACCAGCTATTAAACCTGTGACCTATGTCTGTTATGTGAATATGTTGATGTGTGTATATGTCCGAGTTTACCAATTAGCTTCTGTGTGTTTATGTGTAAATGCATTTATTAGTATATATGTATTATAGGGTGGAAAGCTGGCAGAATCATTAGCACGCCAGGCGAAATGCTTAGTGGTATTTTGTCTGCCGTTACGTTCTGAGTTCAAATTCTGGCAAGGTCGGCTTTGCCTTTCATCCTTTCGGGGTTGATTAAATAATTACCAGACATGCACTGGTGTCGATGTTATCGACTTAATCCCTTTGTCTGTCCTTGTTTGTCCCCTATGTTTAAACCCCTTGTGGGCAATCATCATCATCATCATCATCGTCATTTAAAGTCCGCTTTCCATGCTAGCATGGGTTGGACGATTTGACTGAGGACTGGTGAAACCAGATGGCTACACCAGGCTCCAATCTGATTTGGCAGAGTTTCTACAGCTGGATGCCCTTCCTAACGCCAACCACTCAGAGAGTGTAGTGGATGCTTTTTACGTGCCGAAGAAATAAATATATATGCATTATATATAGACACATGCACACACTGAATGAGACACCAGTCTGTCAAAGGGTTAATCTCCCAGCTGTTGCTGGTACAAATCTTCAGCTGAGTGGACTGGAACAAGAAATTAAATATTTTGCTCATGAATAAAACACAACGCCCAGTCCAGGAATTGAAACCATTGACCTATAACTGCAAGTGTAACTCCCTAAGTACCTTCGCACACATATGAACTTGCAGATAGTTTTTGTATCTCCTAAATATTACTCACAAAAAATTGGGGGCAACCACAACAGAACACTTTCCCAAGACACAGCACCCTGGGATTGAACACAGAACCTTGTAACTTAGTACTAATACTGCATCACTGCAGTATAAGTACCATTACTTGCTAAGGTGAGCCGAGGTTATGTAAAGTAAAACATGTGAAATTAAGTGTAGTACCCAAGGAGACACAGCAAAATATTTGTAGTAGGTATGACCATGTTTAATGTAGTCAGCCTAAAAAATGTTTATTAATTAAAGCTACAACCTGAAGGTGACAAAAATCATTTTCTTATTGAATAATTCTGGTGAAAGAAAAAATTAAACAGGAAGAGACAACACTGGTATTTTAATTAACTTTGGATATTAGAATTCAAAAACCTGTGACGCATTTTAATACATTCATCAATTTCACATTTATAGTATCTAAGACACCGTGACAGGTTAACGACATCCACCTTATTAACTCACTGCCAGGTGTGGATCATAAAGTGTGTGGGGCTACAAGTGAGGCTGGGCAGAGGGTAGGGATGGGCAGAGGGCAGGGATGAGGTTAGCCACAAGACTGACAACAACAAGAACAATACATAAAAAAAAATAAATAACAACTAATTACACCATGATGACAAACTGACTGCAAGTGCACTTGCCATGGTGCAGCAATGATGCATCGGTGTGCACATTGTGACAGTATTTACCAATAAAGTATTGTAAAGCTCAGCTGATAAAATTACAGATGACATAACTGGGGGAAGGCTGAGGCATGGCATTGTGCTGGTAGGAGTATATAAATAAGCAGTTTGGAGAGAGAGAAAAACGGTTTGGAAGTCTACAACACTATGTACAATGAATAATAACACCACTCTTCTCTCGTTACACGGAAGCAGTGCACACCTCTCTTCCCTCGCACCCATGGGCATCAACATGCACACACATGTACAAATTACCTCCTCAGACACACAAATATCTTCTTGATGCAGATGTTATACTTAATGGACAAAGTCAACATGATTAAAACTATTATTACTAGAGCATTAACTTACAATCCAAATACATGCAAAAGGCATATGCATGCAAGCAACATATATATATATGTATATATATATATATATATATATGTGACTCTGCTCCAAAGTAGTCTTGTCTGACTCATACAAGCACTGAAAGGTAGACATAAAACCAGTGATGGTAGGTGTATGTGTGTGTGTATGTGTGTTCATTGGGTGAGGCTGGTGTTGTCCAACATTTGACTATTGCATTTCATCATAAGTTCTCAAGATATGAATACTGTGTCTGTCAGAGTATGTGTGTGTGTGTGAGAGAGAGCATTTTATTCAGTGATCATCACTATATTTTAAAACAGTATATATATTACATATATATATATATATATCTATATATATATATATATATATATATATATATACACACACATACACAATGTGTTTATATATATGCGTGTGTGTAGGCATATATATATATATATATATATGTATAGAGAGAGAGAGAGAGAGAGAGAGAGAGAGAGAGAGAGAGAGAGAGAGATTATAATGGTAGCATAAATGTCAGGGAGTGATCCAGTGCTTCTGATATTTGAACTGCTAAGGGATATTTTAATAGAAGTAACAATAACCATCATCATTGTCATAATGATTTCTCAGATTGAGACAAGCCAGAGATTTATAGTTAGGGGGTGCATTCAATTAAAACTTGCCCCAGCATATGACTGGTACTTTTGTTTTGTTTTTGTTTTAATATCAATCCCTGAAAGACGATGATACAGGCAAAGTGAATTCCGGTGAAATTTGAACACACAACGTACAAGGATCCAAAAATAAATTCTTAGGAAAAGGATCCCTGAAAAGTTTTCAATGTCAAATTTTTACAATGTGACTGACTATTGTTTTTGTCTATTTGCACCATCACAATCCAGTTCTTTTGGGTTATTTTCTTCTTGTTTTGTTCTTGATTTTTCTTCTTTTAATACAAAAATGAATTTTTGCCAATTGACCTGAAAAATTCCACAGAAACCTGACAAACAGATCGTAAAGAGCCTGACATGTTTGAGGAAGTTAGTTGAACAGCCGTTGGTGAGTTCTGTCAGCTTGGAGACGACATGTGGCTAATGATTAATAAGACAACTTAAGACATGTCTTAAGAAATGTTACAAGTCCTCGTGTCACATGTGTCAGTTTGGATGCAAGAGATTCCCAACGGAATCCGTAGAGTGTCCGAACAGAGTTTGCAGGCTGGCTCACGAGTTCTGTTTACCGTGTTTGCCGCTAGAGTAAGACGTAGGCATGTTTGGCCAGCTGGAACCGAGCAACGTGGGCATAGGGTAGCCTCTGGGCCAGAGGTAGTTGGTCTCCCAGTTCTGTGACATCTCGTGCAGATATGCAGCAGAATTAAACCGAGACAGATTTGAGGGGTGCAGTCGCATTCCAGTCTGGGAATCTTGTTGAGCCGGATGAAGGTGTTGCTCTGACCGTCCCATATGGGAATTTGGTAAATGTTCTTGATGGTGTTTGTTAGTTTTCATGTTGTGCTTGTTGGAATTTGATGATAACATGGAAGACTGATGGGCTTGCTGTTGCTGATGTTGCTGCTGTTGCTGTTGTTGTTGCTGCTGCTGCTGAGGTTTCGATGCACTCGTATCACAGTTATATGTGGATGTCTGAGAAGCTGAGGACAAACCACTCTTTTCATGGTGTTGATGGTTGTCACTATCATTCTTGTCTTCAGATGACATCATCATGGATGATCCCATCACAGGGAGAGGGTCCGAACCTGGCATTGGAGGCGAGAGGTTGGAGTCTTTGGAGTACATCATACAGCCATGAGAGGCAGATGAGGAAGCAGTAGAGGCCAACGGTGGCTGCTTGGTGAAAAGTTCGCAGCCCGTTCGAGTCCTTTTGTGGTTGTTTAAGTTGGCTCGCTGCGAAAACGACTTGTTGCAAGTGTCACACTTGAATGGTTTCTCACCCGTGTGTGTCCTCATGTGTAACTTCAAGTTTCCAGCTTGAGAAAAAGCCTTCGAACAAATCTGACATTGGAATGGTTTTTCTCCTGTGTGGGTTCTCTCATGGTTACGCCATTCAGTTCGCTGTGAGAAGAGCTTGTTACAATAGCTGCAATGGAAAGGTTTTTCTCCAGTGTGGACCCGGATGTGGTTTTTCAGGCTAATTTGCAAAGTAAATTCTTTGGTGCAATAGTCACATTTAAACAATTGTCCAGTGTGGACACGTTGGTGATTTTCAAGATTAGTTTTTTGGGAGAAACACTTTTCACAAAGGTCACACTTGAATGGTTTTTCCCCCGTGTGAGTTCTCATGTGTAACTTAAGATTTCCTTGCTGACTAAAAGACTTTGAACACATACTGCAATGAAATGGTTTCTCTCCGGTATGAGTCCTCAGATGGTTCTTCAGGTTGATCAAAAGTGTGAAATCTTTCGGACAAAATGTACATTTGTAAAGTTCTCCAGTGTGCGTCCGCTCGTGAATCTTCAGAAAAAATTGATTGCAAAACGGTTTCTTGCAGTAGTTGCAATAGAACAGATCTCCAGTGTGTAGCCTTTTGTGGTCGCTTAGATTTACTTTTTGTGAAAAGGCTTTCCCGCAGACATCACAGGCAAATGGTTTCTCTCCAGTGTGCGTTCTAAGGTGAAGCTTTAAATTACCTCTCTGGCTAAAAGCCTTCGAACAAACACTACAGGAAAATGGTCGCTCACCAGTGTGTGTTCTCAAATGGTTTTTCAAGTTTGTCTCTTGTGAGAAACACTTGTTGCAGAAATGGCAATGAAAAGGTTTCTCGCCTGTATGTATACGTTCATGTATTTTGAGGAAGAACTCATTCGAAAATGGTTTCTTGCAGAACTGACAATAGAGAAGGTCTCCAGTGTGAATACGGTTGTGGTAAGTCAAATTGATTTTTTGGGAGAAACTTTTACCACAGACTTCACAAGAATATGGTTTCTCTCCCGTATGTGTTCTAAGATGGAGTTTGAGATTACCTTGTTGACTGAAGGCCTTTGGACAAAGGGAACACTGAAAAGGTTTCTCCCCTGAATGGGTCCTTAAATGGTTTTTGAGATTGATTTTCTGCGTAAAGGCTTTGTCACAAGAATTGCAGTCAAATGGTCGAACGCCTGTGTGTGTGAGCTCATGGTTCTTCAAGAAGAACTGGTTGGTGAATCCTTTCTTACAAAATGTACAAAAGAAAGATTTCTCATTTCCACCTTGACTGTTTCGCATGCTGTCTCCATCTGGTTGGTTGTTGTCATTGGTGTTGCCACCACTACTGCCATCACCACCACTATTACCACCACCAGCCCCACCACCAGCCCC